>NW_027185653.1:3535965-3631949 GCF_028583685.1 Petaurus breviceps papuanus
CTATCTATCTATCTATCTATCTATCTATCTATCTATCTATCTATCTACTTATTTATTTATAACATCCTCATTCACCAAAATACTCAGTATCATTTTACTTCACCTGGAAAGAAAACACAATGGACTGGACTTTACCATCACTTTTGGAATTTACTTTCTAGTTTGCACTCCTTTTGAACATTTAGGAATTGATTTCATATGCATGCCCAACTCTGATAACAATAAAGTTTGACTTACAGTCATTAGTCAACTGAATCACTGGGTAGAAGCTTTACTTAGTGTGAAAGCTTCTACTGGGTTCACTGGTAAATTATTCTAAAAGAGATTGTGCCCTGGTTTGGCCCAAACACTTGTACTGATTGTGACAAAGGGTCTCATCTCACTGACATGATCCTTTTCCATATTTATTCTCATCTCAGGGTGATTCCTTCGTTTCACACTCTTTTTTTTTAAGCAATCAGGGTTAAGTAACTTGCTCAAGGTTACATGGCCAGGTGTTTCTGGGTGGGTGCTAAGTGCCGGAGCCTGGATTTGAACCCCAGGTCATCCTGACACTGGAGCCAGTGTTCTTACTCGCTGTGCTACCTG
Source organism: Petaurus breviceps papuanus (assembly GCF_028583685.1). Taxonomy (NCBI): domain Eukaryota; kingdom Metazoa; phylum Chordata; class Mammalia; order Diprotodontia; family Petauridae; genus Petaurus; species Petaurus breviceps. The sequence continues at coordinate 3,536,554 of NW_027185653.1, forward strand.
GCTGCCCCGATTTCACACTCTTTATCATTCACAAAGTTCGAGTCAGAATTAAAGTATAAGCAAAGAATTGAAGAACATCACTGACAAACTGCCCTGAAACATACCTTAAGTGGCATCATGTGCTCCCCTTGACTTTGTTTAATCTACAGAAGAGAATAAGGTGGAAATTATTTTTTTTCTCCTTTTTAAATGCTATTTGGTCATCTTCGTATAAAAACAAACCATTTATCCCCACTATATACCTCATTACTGGGAGGAGATACTTCTATTGCTTCTTATATCTAGGAACTTCAAAACACACTGAAGTAAGGAACATCACAATGGGGGGTGCTGCAGTATGGGCTAGGCTTTTTTCACTGCATGATTTTCACCCTAGAAATAACATCTGCATCAAGAATTTCCGTTGGACCATCAGAACTGAACCTGACTGGGAATTATTGCTGACCCCACCAAGTGCAATCAATATGATTGAATAAGGCTCTTAGATATCCTGTACCCACATAAAACCTGCTCCTTCCTTTTTCATGTGAGAGCAATATATCAAAAAATCTTCTTATTTTGCTTTATTCTTATTACTACCATATTATCATCTGGTGTTTCTCCTTTACAAGTTAAACTATGAAATGAAAAATTATCAACTATAGGAAAATGGATACTTTTTACAATACCAATTGTTTTATGCCTCATAATCATATTTCTCTATGTTTTAAATCTTGTTCATTTCTTTGTTGTTGCTTAAGTCTGATGTTATTACTGGTAACTCTAAATTCAACTCCTCTCAGGAAGATTGGAAAAGATTTAATACTATTATTAAACTTCATAGTTTTACAGGGCATGCTTTGCACCATTTTAGAGAAATTGGGCTCCATGGATGCTGGACTTGTCATCATATTCACCAAAATCACCCTGATCAATTGGTAGTACTCCCTATTAACTGAAAACAAAATCTTTCCACAACTAGCAGATTATATTGACTCTGGGTATCCTAAAACTACACCTTTGAAAGGGGTTTTTACCCCCTTTGCTTAGTCACTCACTACATTAATGCCCTGGAAGGAAAATAGAAGATAACAAGCCAAGATCATAATGATTGAACAAACTTTATAACAAACAAGTTATTTTCAAATTTAATAGGACTCTTGATATCATTAAATTTAGAACTGTATCTCTTGATGTTTTCACTTTCTTTTTTTAAATTTCTATTTCTGTGTCATCAGGAAGCAAGGTCTTAATGATACTGTAGATTAAAGAAATCTGAAGATGTGTAGATTAACTTTAGCTTTTCCTGATATTACTGAAAGAAACCTTTTTATTTGTGCTAAACCATTCCCTTTTAATGGGCTTAGAGAAAAAAAAAAGCCTTCAGTTTTGTTTTTGTTTTTTCCCCCCTTTGGCCAACCTTACTTTCAGTGGCTCCAAGTGTGATGCAACCTTCAATACAAATTTATATTAAAAGAATAATTGAACTTTTGAGGGAATTAAAATATCCCCCTTCAGAAGTTCCTTGGGGACTAATAGCCTGCAGACAATTCCTTGTTTTTGGCAATAAAGCTGATTTCTGTCTTCCCTCAAATTGGTATTGAATGTTGGGGATCACCTATTTAACCCCATAAGTCTTTCATCATATCACAGGACTACTAAGGGGATGGGGGGAGCGGTAAACTTACCAGGAACTTGGGAGGATGGTGGTTTTTCTGACATTTTTTAAATGTCAAAAAAGAGAAGTGACTCCAGCTTGTGGATATGTGAATACAATCCAAAACTCTGTGAAAGAATGTGGACGAGAGATGAAGAGCCTCTGGACCCTATTTCAATTTGTGGGGATCATATCACTAGATCAGGCTGTTAGGGACCTCTCACTTGAAATTGACAAAATTGTCCAAGGCACAAGTGAGTTCAACTCTTCCCTCCAAGTTGAAGTAGACTCTTTGACAAAACTCATCTTTAAAAATCTCATGGGGGCAGAGCAAAGATGTCAGAGTAGAAACAGGACTTCCATGTGGCTCCTGCTTCTACCTCCTCAATTCATGTAGAAAATGACTCTAAAAATGCTTTGGAGTTACAGAACCCAAAAAATGACACAGAGAAATTAATCTCCTGCTGAAGACAATGGCACAGGCCAACAGGAAGGCGCTAGCACAGAACTCAGGGAGGTGGGCACAGCCCTGTGTGAGCTCCAGGTTTTAGCCTCAGGGCAGATACAACCAGCCACCAACTGGAGGAACTTCAGATCACCAGCAGCTGTGAAAGTTTATAGAGTTATCAACCCATAGACGCTAAGGACAAAGTGAGAGGTCAGTGCAGTGTGGACTTTGGGAACAGGTAGTCTGGTAGTGTGGTCAGGCATTTAACCCCTGGAGGGAGAAGCATCTGAAGCATGGCACCAATGCAGCCGCAGCCATATAACTGCTTCAGAGATCCTGGCCTGCAAATTGTCGGGTGAACAAGTAACTAGTCTGAAGGTTAATCACTCTTGTGTTAACATGCTTGGATCTGGATTGCTATCTAGGGTGGAGGTCCTGGGGTGTGTGACAAATTTGTGAGGGCTTGTGGAGGCTTCAGAGAGGGCACCCAACTAATAGCTGTGGCAGCTGAGAAAAGCCCAGTGATTGGGATAAAGGTCCCTCCCCGGTAGCAGAATTCTACTGTGGCAAAAAAAACCTCAAAAGTCAAGTAATTGAGTGGCAACATGAACATGCAAAGGAGGCAAAGCAAGCACAGCAATTTGACTTTACACTCCTGTTTGCAGGACAAAAATGATCAAAGCATGGAACAGGAGGAAGACAGTGAAGTCAGAACTCCAGAAGCAAAAGATTCCAAGAAAAAATAAGCTGTTTAAGAAGGATTTTGAAAACCAAATAAGAGAAGTGGAGGAAAAATTGGGAAGAGAAATTAGAATGCTGCAAGAAGATTATGAGATGAGAGTCAACAACCTGACTGAAGAAAATAACACCTGAAAAAATAGTCTAACTCAAATGGCAAAAGAGTTCAAAAAGGCAAGGAGAAGAAGAATGCCTTAAAAAGCCAAATTTGCCAGATGGAAAAAAGAATATCAAAAGTTCACTGAAGAGAATCATTCCTTCAGAATTAGGTTGGAGCAAATGGAAGCTAGTGACTTTATGAGAAATCAAGATACTGTTAAACAGATGCAAACAAATTAAAAAATAGAAGGCAATGTGAAGTATTTCATCGGCAAAACTACTGACCTGGAAAATAGATCCAGGAAAGATAATTTAAATATTATAGCACTACATAAAAGCCATGATCAAAAAAAGAACCTAGAAATCATCCTGCAAGAAATTCTGAAGCAAAATTGCCCTGATATTTTAGAACCAGAGGGCCAAATAGAGGTTGAAAGAATCCACTGATCACCTCCTGAAAAATATCGCCCTCCCCCCAAAAAAAAAACTCCTAGGAATATTATAGCCAGGTTCCAGAGTTCCCAGATCAAAGAGAAAATATTACAAGCAGCCAAGAAAAAACAATTTGAATATTGTGGAAACACAATCAGCATAACACAGAATCTGGCAGCTTCTACACTGAGGGATGGAAGGGCTTGGAATATGATATTTTGGAGGTCAAAGGAGCTGGGATTAAAACCAAGAATCACCTCCCCAACAAAACTGAATATCATGTTTCAGGGGAAAACATGGTCATTCAATGGAATAGAGGACTTTCAAGCATTCTTGCTGAAAAAACCAGAGTTGAATAGAAAATTTGACATTCAGATACAAGAAGCAAGAGAAGCATGAGAAGGTAAACAGGGAAAAGAAATTATAAGGAACTTATCAAAGTTGAACTATTTAATTGCCTACATGGAAAAATGATAATTGTAACTTATGAAACTATTCTCAGTATGAAAATGTTTGAAGTGAATAGAAATATATATATAAACACACACACACACACATATATATATATATATACACATACATATATGTCTATATAGGAGGGTATATGTGCATATGAATATATATGTGAGAGTTTGTGTATATGTGTACAAGTATACTTAGAGAGAGCAAACAGGACCAGTTGAATAGGAACGGATGATACTTAAAAGGTGAAAGTAATAGGTGAGACAGAAATATAGTGAGTGGAGATGGGGAGAGACAGAATGGGGTAAATTATCTCATATAGAAGAGGCAAGGGAAAACTCTTGCAATGGAGGGGAAGAACAGGAAGGCAAAAGGGAATAAGTCAACCTTACTCTCATTGAATTTGGCTTAGGGAGGGAATGACATACACACTAAATGGGGTATCTCAGCCTACAGTAGATTAGGGGGGAAGGGGATGAGAGGGGAGATAATGGAGGGGAGGGCAGGTTGGGGGGGAGGGAAGTTGGAAGCACACACTTTTGAAAAGGGACCATGGTGTCAAAACAGGGAATAGAACAAGTGTGGGGGCCGAATAGGATGGATGGAAATACAGTAAGTCTTAGACAATATATCCACTATGGAAATGTTTTGTGTACTTACACATGTATGACCTATATTGAATTACTTATCTTCCCAGTAAGGGTGGGTGATGAGGGAGGAAGGGAAAGAATCTGGAATTCAAAGTTGTAAAATCAAATTGTTAAAAATATATATTGTTATTATTATTTTACATGCAACTGGGAAATAAGATATACAGGCACTGGGGTGCAGAGATCCACCATGGCCTACTGGAAAGTCAGAGGTGGGAAGGGGGAAAATATAGGAGAGAGCAGATTCCAGGAGGTTGCATTCAGTGTGATCACTGTCTTGGAGTGGTGGGTAGGGGAAGAATGAGGAGAAAATTTGTAACTCAAAATGTTGTAGAAATGAATGATGTAAACTAAAAATAAACATAAAATTTAATTTAAAAAAAAGAAAGAAAATAACCAATAACCCCTCCCCAATGGGCCTTCTGTTTTAAAACAAAGTCCCCCTTCCCTCCATTCGTGCAATTGGAGATGCATCTAGAGGCATTTTGGACCCAAATATCCTTCATTAAATTTATACTCCATGGAGGAAGAAAGGAAGGGAGCAAGGGAGGGAAGGAAAGAAGGAAGGAAGGAAGAAGGAAAGAAGGAATGAATGAACCAACGAAGAAAGGAAATGGAATGGAATGGAATGAAGGAGCAAAGAAGGCAGGATTTATTAAGCTCTTACTATGTTCCAGTCACTGTACTAAATGTTAGAGATATAAATACAAGGAGAAGGAAAGAAAATCCCTGTCCCAAGGAGCTTACAGTTAGATGTGGAACCTGAAAGGAAAAGATGAAGGTATCTGAAATCAAGAGCAGAGACCTTTGGGGAGTGAAGTTTGGTTGACTGAGACCTCTTCCCTGGGGACCAGGGAGAACTCATCAGTGGTGGGGGTGGGGAGATCTGGAAAAAAGATATTCTATGATGAGAAGGCTTCAGAAGCAGGTTTTGGAGTCTGGGAATTCAGAAACAGGGCCAGGAAGGGAATGAAACAGGTTCCTTTGTGTTAGTAAGATCAATACCTAGTTGTGATACTTAAGGGAACAGGAGTTTTAATATAGTTTGGGAATGGGAATGAGAATTTATATTTACTTGAAAAATGTCTGGCTATTAGGAGATGTTCAAGAGTCATTTGTTGACTTAACTCTGATTTGATTTGATTAATTTAGGGCATGTGGGACATTTTCAAAGAGGGAAGGACTTTGTATGGCTGAAGGCTCTAGTATGTTATAGGATATAGAGAGGAAGAAAGAAATGGAAATAGTGAAGGAGAAAAAGATAGTGTGGTGCAGGGGGGAGATCACTGAATTCAGGGTCAGAGAACCTGGGCTCGAACCACAGTTCTAGTCATTAGGCCTGGGGGGTCCTAAGTTTCCCCATCAGTAAAAATGAGGTAATTAAATTCTAGTGTCTCTGCTCATTTGGATGCCTTGATCATGGCATTTTTATCATGGATATTCTTGTCCTTTGAGGTTTCCTGCTTAGCTTGGACTTTCGATATTGATCCTCTTTTCTCACTTTCTTCATCAATGGATCAGGTTCCGCTAAGGTTTGCTGTACTGGAGTGGACAATCATTGGATGAGAGTCGAACAAACTACCCCACTCCACCCTGAGAACCACACTGTAACTTGCTCCAAAGCCTCTCGCTTATTACATCATTTTCCTTCTCTAAAGATCAATGAGCCCCCTTTCCCCATGAATTGCCATGAATAATGTCTGTCTTAGGGGCACTGAAAGAAACAAGTGGAGTGGGAGGACAAGGAGACAGAGAAAAACAAGTTATCTATCACATTAAGCTTCCAAATGTCTTATATAGCCGTGATTTTGTAGAGTAATGATTTTTCATGTTTAATTTAGACAGTTCTATCCACTCCAATGGTTCCAATGCTCCCCTCTTGCAAACGATTCTCACATCTATGTTGTTAGATGTGACTTCTTCCTTGATCTATGCTTCCACACTTCCAGTTATGTATTGGTTCATTCCATCTGTTGGTCCCAATACCACCTGAACTCTTTCCCTTTTGAAGAAGAACATTTTTTTTAAAAGCACACCAAAACAAACAAGACCACAGTCCTATCTCCCAACTCCCCTATTTCTGTGGATGGTGCCACCAATCCTCCCAATCATCCAGGATCAAAAGTTCAGATAATTTAATTAAAATAATTTAATTCCATTCAATGCAGTAAGCACTTATGAAGGGCCTACTACATGTCAAGCTTTGTGCTATGCTACAAAGACAAAAACAAAAGAGTCCCTGCCCTCAGGAAGCTTATATTCTACTAAGGCATATACCATCATACAGATAAATAAACACAAGATATATGCAAAATAAATGCTAAATTATATCAAAGCACTAACAACTGAGAAGACTGATAAGTCAATCAATTAACAATATATTTATTCAATGCTACTGCAGATAGATACTGAGGATCCAAAGACAAAAATGAAATAGCCCTTGCCCTCAAGGAGCTTACACTCTATAGGGGTAGACACCAATATGTAACAATATTTAGAATACAAATACATGTATTATAGATCACAAGAGAATTTGTTAGGGTAGTATCTATGGTATTGTCTTTTTCCTCTTTCTACATCCCCGGGGCTTAGCACAGTGCCCAGCAATGGTAAGCGCTTAAAAAATGTTGATTGGTTTGAAAGACCACAGAGATTGAGTTTTGATTCTTGACAGAAACAGGTGGTTCTGGGAGGCAGAGCTGAGGAGGAAGTGTATTCCAGATATGGGGACAGCTTACACAGGAACCAAGCTGAGAGATGGAGTAGCATGTGTGAGCATCAGCAAGGAGGTTAGTTTAAATCAACTGTAGAGTGCACACAAGGGAATAATTTCTAATAGACCTTGGAAAGTAGGTTGGAGCCAGATGGGAAGGGCTTTACATGCCGAAGAGAGGGGTCTCCATTTGCTGCCAGGGGTGATAGGGAGCTATGGGAGTTTCTGGGGCAGGGGAATTAAAAAAAATCCCATGGTCTTAGGTCTTATTAGGTCCAAGGCCACAAGGAAAGGACTTGTGCTATGATCAATAAATTTTGTGAGGTTATGTCAAGCCTTAGGAAATCCAACAGATTATAGCAGAAATCTAAACCAAGTGACCCCTTATGGAATCCTTTCTTCTGCTTCACATAGATGCAGGGAAGTAATAACAAAGGCTCTCTTTGCTTTATGCATTATAATTCTTCTTAGACTCTACATAAGCTATTGTACAAAGCTATGGAAAAGGATGCTTCCTATGGAAAAGGACTTTTCTTGGTTGATGATACCAATAATAATCACGTACAAAATCTTATATATTTGGCTTATAGATAATGATCCATGGGCGTAGGAACTAGTCTCCTTCAATTTTCAAAGAGTGGAATTATGAGAAGCAAATTGACTCCACCTTTCGAATACTAACTCTATTTTGTTGTTTTCCTTCAAATCATTGATTTCAGAGATTTCACTTGCCCTCTTCTTCCTAACTTGGAAAGTCTGTAATTTTTCTTCCAGTAAGACATCTGTTTATCTAATCTTATCCCATGGTGTCTTTTAATTTATAAAAATATATGCAAATTCAGGGTCTTTGTACCTGCTGAGTGCTCATTGACCAGATTTATTATGCTCATCTTGCTAATAAATAATGTAGCTCAGACTTTGTCTCTTCAGTTATTATAAATTCACTCATGCCAGGTTTTGATTTGAATTGGTATAGGACATTGACATATTAGGGATTTCTACCACACAAATGGACTCATCCATCCAACAAAAGACAAAAAATTTGCCCTAAAGTTAGGCATACAAACCTACAGGAACAAATCCCTACCCTCAAGGAGTTCATATTACACTGAGGGAAAATCACACAGAGATAAACACAAAATACATGCAAAGCAATCATAGTCTTATTTGAGGTAACCATGGAAAGAAAACATTAACAATTAACAAGGAATAGAAGTATGAATATTAGAATTCAAGTAGCTATTTTTTTCCTGTTAGGACTAAATGTGGCATAACACACTTTCCTTAGTTTTAAGTAAGTGCTTAAAAACCACTTCAGGAGACATAAAATGAGAATGCATTTAAAATAAAATTCAAGTAAATTATGCTCATCAGGTCACCTCTTCTGACAATTGTATTATGTTTTCAAAGAGCCTCTGGGTCAGAGGCTGGCCATGTGTGTTGGCTTCAGTGGGTTATATTGTCCTGAGTCTAGTTTAAATTGTTCCTTCTGGTTTCTCAGAAAAGAGAAAACAAAGAGTTTGAAAAAATGAAAGGAAATTAATCTCATGTTTTGGAAATAGTGAGAGATTGTTAGATTTAATATTTAATTGACAATTTCTTAAGCAAGTAATATGCTTAGGAACACAATTGGTGCAATAATCTAGCTATGTCCAGCGAGATGGAAAGAAAAAAAAAACAGGGCATTATTGGTCTGATCAGATATTTAGTGAAGACAATCATCCTGCTAGAAATCATTACTTGTCAAGGAATGCATTGTTTCAATGGCTAAAGACATTCTATTTTAGCAAATGATGACTGATTGTGGTCATGGTTTGTGGAAATAGTCATTGTTTCTGCATTCATTCTCAGCACTCCCACCTTACTGAGAACAAATAAACCATATGTTTGATTTTCTCTTTCCTTTAAGTTTTGATCAGATATTTGGAAAGAATAGAAAACTTTATAGTTATATCTTAAATATGTATATCATTATTCTAACCTTTCATATGAATAGCATCAACTTTCTGAATGGAATGGCCTTGGGATCATATTCACACCATAGGGAAAAAATAATAGGTGCATGTGTGTGTGTTTTGTTTTCAACTGTCTAGAAATTTCTATTTATATTAGGAAAGAAAATAACTTAATTTTTTTATTGAGATTTTTTTCTCAAAAAATGTCATTAGTAAAGGGATTTCTAAGCTAAACAAAAAAGCAAGTTGAACACTGCTAAACACTTGGTTTATATCTGTCATATAATTATAAATCATTTTGTACCACATTTATTTAAGCATGTGCTATTGTATCCTATTATATTACTAATTCCAGTAGGACACAGAATATGTTTTGTATAATTTCATTCCCTGACTTGTTCACCTCCCCCTACACCTGTTCCATATGGTGATTGCTTTAAAAAAATTGTGGAAATTATATTTTCCAGTTTTGAAATATTCAACTCATGACCTCTAAGTAAAATTTGAAGACTGAGAGGAAGAAAGCAGAACAAATATTAAAAAGAAGTTTCTATCAATAAAGAATCATATAGAAGAAAATGAAACAGCAGTGTAAAGATCTAAAATATCTAAATATTGACAATATAATAGCAGTAATAATTATCATGACTTACATTTGTATAATTTTTCGCACAAATATTTCAGAGCACTGGCATGTCCAATTGTCTCATTCACTCTGAAGTTCAATTAGGTTTTTGTTAGAATAAACTATGTGATATACCATGTAAGTGCCTCACTGATTTCTAATTCAAGAAATATATTATTCATTTATATAAACTATCATATTATATAATGTGTATATTTTATTTTACCACATATGTAATTTTTATTGATTTAAACAGGAAAACAAATATACATACATATTTTATATGTGCATATATATTGCATGTATAATAACATGCTTATTTAATTTTTTACAATGTATAAAACATTTTCCTTACAACTATCCAAAAAGGTAGTGAATATAATTATTGTTATCTCACTTTCAAAGTAAAGGAAGACAAAACTCAGAAAGGTAAAATGTTTTTCTTAGAGTCACACAGAAAAAAGTATTTACAGCAGACTTGAAACCCAAGAGTTCTTTCTCTGTGTACACAAAGTGTTAAGTATTGAGGCTGAATAATGTGCATAAAATATATTTCCTAAACTCAGGTAAGATAGGCCATGTCACAAAAAACGAACAAACAAACCCAGAAAGCTATAATTGCAAATTAAAGTGCAAGTCATAAGACTAGAAAGATTCTAAACAAGGAAGTGATCACAAAGGAGGGAGAGGGAGGAAAAAGAGACCAGGGAAATTAGTACAGAGGAATATCATGTTTGTGTTGGGCTTTGAAGGATAGATAGGATTTTGATAGGCAGAGACACAGCAAAGGCAAGCTGGAATCAACCTTGGGAGAGAACTCTAAGCAAATTGCCTGTGTGAAGATAATTATATTCCTTTAACTGAGTTACATGGGGAAATGTAGACAAAGGCATTACAAAAAGTGAAATTGCAGAATGTGTGTAAAACCAATGGAAATTTTGTGAATCAAACTGATTTTTGAGAGATCTAATCATTTTAAAAAATTATTTGTAAGACTGTCTTATATCTTATATAACTATACACATATCGATATTTTTAAAATGCAAAATTAAATGTCCATGGAATATGTAATACTAATGAGAAATTGCTATGATGATGTATGAAGTCATATATCATCACAGCCAGCTGTCACTCTAATGATGTATTATGGCAATAAATCACTAAATATGACACATTGGTAAAGTATTGCTCAAAAGAGAATGGTGGCCAAGGAAAACATGATTCAAGATAAAAGTCAAAGAGTAAACTATGGAGAAGCAATTACTCTGCTGCCACTGAAGAAGAATAGAACAAAATATTTCTCAGTCTCTTAGTTTGGGGGAATTACATGGCAAATACAGCATTGTGATTTTTGTCCTTCTAAATGAATTAATTTCATTCCTAAGGGATGAAAATCCTGGAATAAATTGACTATATATCCTTCCCCCAAAAGAAACAATTATTTAGGTGAAATGTGGGCAAGATGAGCATGAAAGCCTTGAAAGGCAAAAGAAAGCCCAAAAATGCAATCCCCAGGCTGTGGGATATACATGTTTTCAATCAGCCAGTCATTGACAGAAGTTAGTATATTCAAGGCTAGAAAGATCATCTAAGTGAGTGTAGCAGCAAACACCCCAAGCATCCTCAGGGTGGCTGCCCATACAGGTTCTTGGATCTGCTTTGTTAAAGGAAAGCAACTCAAAATGGGTTAACAAGCTTACTTTAATCAGTCAGACATATATAGTTTACCTTGTTCAGGGGAAAAGGTCAGCACCCCGAACTTCAAAGTATACAGGCAGAATTATCAAGAAAGAAACAGATCAAGTAGACAGATTTCCAAACTGTCCAACCATTACATCCATACCCAGTCAACATCTGGGTTTCCACATCTGGGTTTTTCAAAGCTGGGGGGGGCCCTGGACAACGGCTTCCCAGAATACAGATCAAATCACAGAACACTTCTCAAAGTGAGCCCCCAAAAGAAAGCTACACATCAGGGCTTATATAGCCTTCTCCTGGCTCAGAGAATGTAACAACCTTTTGGACCCACTGGCCAATCAAAAAGTATCTACTGAAAAACAAGCCTCCTACCCCAGGCTCCAGCTGCACTTTAGCCTAGGGGCAGGGAAGATCTTCCAAATTTGCATTCCCATTACAATGAGTCAAGCCCACTCAGTTTTCACATAAGGCCACTGAAGGCTTAGAGAGGTTAGACCATTTGCCCAAAGTCATACATATAGCAAGGCACTATTTGAAGCAAAGTTCTTTTATTTCAAATCCAGTCTTCTTTTCACTAGACCACTCCTCAATGAATGGTTATGGTAGGAAGATTAATTAGCCTATTGTAGGCATTATAATGCATAACAGTAGTTGACAATTATTAAGTACCCATGGTATGCTAAGTATTATGTTAGTCATTGGCAATACAAAAACAAAACTGAAAATGATATCTTTTCTAGAGGAGATTACATTCTACTGGTAGTGTTCTTTACTTGTGCTAGTTGCTTCTATAGGTGAACATAAACAAGTACTAGAGAATGTGAGGAAGGACTTGGTGTTAACATCTAAAAGGATTAATAAATTCTTTGCTAAGAGGTGCCATCTGAGGCTTTCCTTACACTGTTAGCTATTAAGAAAGCTAAGGCTTATAAGAAATTAAAAGTTCAGAAGACAGAGTAGGAAAGGGAGCTGCATAGAATGTAGAAAAAGGATTGTGCATTATGTAGATAGACATCTCCATTAAGCCTATGCTATGTATGTTCTTGCTACTGTATTTATTTTAAGTGTTCTTATAAATAGATAATGATAGAAATAGATAATTCTGTCTTCCATTATGCTTTAAGCTACTTAAGGGTAAGGATAGAGGCAGCTAAGTGGCTCAGTGTATAGAATGCAAAGCCTGGAGTCAGAAAAACCTGAGTTCAAATTCAGTCATGGACATTTACTAGCTGAATGATCCTGGCCAATTCACTTAACCTCTGTTTGCCTTAATCCACTGAAGAAGGAAATGGAAAACCATTCCTTTGTTTTCCCTGAATGGTACATCTTTTAAAAGCTATTTTAAAATAAAATTTAGAAATGACCAGAAAAAAAACCAGTATCTTTCCCAAGAAAATTCCATGTAAATTATTGGTGCATGTTATGTCCACGGGGTTGCCAAGAGTCAGACATGAATAAATGACTAAACATTAACAAAGGATGAGAATAATGTCTGTCTTTTTTTTCCCTCTATCTCCTCCATGTCTAGTATAGGGCAAAGCACATAGTAGAATGTCATGATATTTTATAGTGCCTGTTCTTTTACTCTTTTCCACTCTAGTCACTGAACAGTTGCCTAGTCCCTGTAACAACATGAGCTCCTGTAAAGCCTGGTGTGCATGGAAGTTATTCTGATATGCCATTCTATACTATCTAACAAATGATTAAACAGAAGTGGCAGAAGTTTCCAAATATAGAGAAACGTATTTGAAGTATAAAAGATGTTCAGATTTTATTATCTAGCACGTCTTACACATAGCAAGTGATAGCTGCATGCATAGCTATATAGTGATATTCCACAAATACAAATTGTCAGATACATTTTTTTTTGCTTTTTGGAGGGCAATTGTGGTTAAGTAACTTGCCCAAGGTCACACAGCTAGTTGTGTGTGTGTGTAGTGTTAAGTGTCTGAGGTCAGATCTGAACTGAGGTCCTTCTGACTCAGGGGCTGGCGCTCTACTCACTGTGCCACCTAGCTGCTCCATGTCAGATACATTTTGATAGGTCTAATGATTTTTGAAAAAAAAATTGTAAGACTATTTTTGCAACTAAGGACATAATTTTTATTAAATATACAAACATTGATTGTATAATAAACCAAATAAAAGATGTGTGTGATGATATGTTTACTACTGGCCCTGATTTTATAGCAGTGGAATTACTTTTGTTTTAAGTCATACATTCTCCTTTTTCTTGTCACCTTATAAACAATGTCACACAATTCCAAGATGAAATCTGTAAGTGAGGGAGCAAATCATGATCCTCAAATAGAATAAAACTAAAAGTGTTATTGTGGGAGTCAAATACAAAACTGTAGCCACATCAAAGCTGCACTCTGAGTGTGTGTGCATATGTACGAACTATGAATTTAAACCCATACTTAAGGATATGAACTCTGAAAAATTCAACCTCATTATTTTGAATGTCTTTTCTAGACTGCTAAATGCACATATCTGCAGAAATCTGATTGTGATGACTCATTGAAGTGTGGAAGTGACCCTGGATTTTTAAAGGCTATGACTGCCAAAATGAAAGTCTGACAGATTCTAGAAAGGTGGAAAGAATTTTAATGCAGTTCTCACAGTAGCCTATAACTACTGTCCAAAAGCCAACCTAACAAAAATATGGAGAGCCTAATTCCCAGTCACCGTGGGAAGAATTCTTTGTCCAGGATTAACCATGAAATAAAAATACATATTGACCCTCAGTCTCGTGAAGGAAAACTTTCAGTTTCCATAGTGAGAGTGATGAAATGCCAGGAAAAAATGTGACAGAGGATGGAAAAGGGGTTAAGAATCATAAAACTTGGGGTCATCTATAAATGTTGAGGGTAAGCAAAAAAGCCATGATGAAGATTATTTCCTCTTTTTTCTGACATTGTTACAAAAGATAAGAAAGTATAGAAATTCTACAGATTAGCATATACTTGGTGGGATTGCAACAAAGTGGAAGGTGGGGGAGGAAATGAAGGGGGGACTGATAAATATGTTTCAGTATCAGAAAATAAAGAAAACCTCTGTCATTTTCAGAACTTTTCTCTTCCATCTTTTGTAAAGGTTATACTTTCTAAAGGCATTTTGCTACATCTTTTTCCTTTGTGATAGACATTATAGCTTCATTCCTATATATCATGAATACTTTCTTCAAGAAGAGAGTAAGAAGGTGTAATGGGAATGCAAATTTGGAAGATCTTCCCTGCCCCTAGGCTAAAGTGCACCTGGAACCTGGGGTGGGAGGCTTGTTTTTCAGTAGATACTTCTTGATTGGCCAGTGAGTCAATAAGGTTGTTACATTCTCTGAGCCAGGAGAAGGCTATATAAGCCCTGATGTGTAGCTCTCTTTTGGGGGCTCACTTTGAGAAGTGTTCTGTGATTTGATATGAATTCTGGGAAGCCATTTTCCTGAGTCCCCCAGCTTTGAAAAAACCCAGATGTTGACTGGGTATGGATGTAATGGTTGGACAGTTTGAAATCTGTCTATTTGATCTGTTTCTGTCTGTATACTTTGAAGTTTGGGGTGCTGACCTTTTCCCCTGAACAAGGTAAACGATATATGTCTGACTGATTAAAGTAAGCTTGTTAACCCATTTTGAGTTGCTTTCCTTTATCAAAGCAGATCCAAGAACCTGTATGGGCAGCCATCCTGAGGACGCTTGGGGTGCTTGCTGCTACAAAAGGTGATGGACATACCGTGTTTCCCCGATAATAAGACACTGTCTTATTATTTTTTTGGACAGAAAAACACCAGGGGGCTTACTTTCAGGGGAGGGCTTATTTTAATGAACATTGACAGCAATTTTAATAAACAGGTAAATGTGAAAAAAAAATGTACCTTTATTCAATAAGCAAATCACTGGGGAAGAACAGGATGACGCGTTCACTGCTGCAGCTCTGATTGGATGCAGCTCGGAGCGCAGCATGCGTTTCACGGGTGGGGGGGGGACGGTGCATACAGAGGGTACCATAATGTAGCGTGTAGCGCAGGGGATCACCTTCACTACAGTAGCAATCTCAATAGGGCTTATTTTTGGGGGAGGGCTTATTTTAGAGGAATCTTACACAGTAAGGGGAGGGCTTATTTTCAGGATAGGTCTTATTATCGGGGAAACACGGTAATTATCTCATGAACACTGAACAACATAATCAAAGACACAAAATGAAATCAACTATATCTTAGCAGACATGAAATTACTAGTTACTAATGCAAGAGACATTCCTAAATCAGTTGTTTCTGAACAATAATACTACTGACTGTAATAGGAAGGGTCAAAATCAACGTTAAACAATGAAAAGTATAAAAATGGGAAGTGGCTTATTACAAACATTTCAACAGCTCTAGTCATTTCTAAATTTTATTTTAAAATAACTTTTAAAAGGTGTGCCCTTCAGGGAAAACAAAGGGTAAGGAAACATAAAGAAGAGAATTTGGAACGAGCCAAATACACACAGAAGAAATCTGACCTGGAGGTGCCACAATTTTGAATTCATTAAAGAGTACATTTTCAAGATATCTCAAAAAAGGAAAACAACAAATGCTTGTAAAGAATTTCGGGTAGCTATTACACAAAAAGGGTACAGAAAGAACATAACTATTAGTCAAAATTATTCTTTTCTTATCCTATAGAATTTTTAGGAAAATAAATTCCACACATATTTATGCTATACTTGAAAATACAAGAGGGACACAGACAGGATTTTATCATTGATTTTCTATAACAGACATCTTTACAGCCCACAATTTGCTGAAAGATCTACAGAATAGAAGATTTGGTTATATTTGTGCTTTTTTTGTTTTGATCACAAAACACCATTTGACTTAGAGAAGAAATTTCTATCTTAAAGATCTCCCTCAACATATTACCTCTTTTCTATGTTAAGAGAATGTATGCTTTTTTATTAGATGTATCCACATAATCTTACGATGATTGGCAACTATCAAGGCATAAAATGGGCAGATATCAACTCAATAAAGGTGCTTTCTATTGTTGTAGAAGATATTCTACATAAAGGAAAAGGATCTTAAGTTTCTCTATATGCTCCTGTTCATATAGAGTATTTATTACAGAGCATTCTCAGTAATAACCCTGGACAATCACAAGGAATCCATGTACACAGGAAGAACCAAATGAATACAAATGTTTGTTGGCTAGATTTGTATAAATCTGGATGGGTAGTCCATTGAATTGGTCTATTAGCCACTGCAGATAGAGAAGGAACTGACCAGGATGAGAAGATCAGGCTGAATTGTGGTTTGGGATTTTTGCAGTTTTTAGTCATCCTATGATACAATTGTTAGAAAGAGATAAAATTTGCCCTCTACAGAGAGAAACATTTGGTAGCTGTAAGAATAGGACAAGGAACTGGGAAAGAAACATTCAAAGTCCTGCTTTGGAAAAGAAACATTCAAGGTCCTGCTTTAGCAGGAGATGTGCTAAATCACAAGGTGAAGACAGGTCACGTTGTTTCCTTAAGTGTGCATGCTTAATAAACCTCATGCATATAACATGACACACACAACATAAAATTAGAGCCTCATTAATAGAACATGGGAACATGTGATGAAAGGAAGGGGGGGGTGTCATGCTTATACATATCTAAGAGAAACACACAATGGGTGTATAAGGAAGATCGTTACCTAGAAGAGAATGGACCAACCCATCCTCTGATTGGGAGGAATCCATGCCAAACTAATAGTATAAAGCCTCTCTCACTTCTGTACTCAGAGCTCCCTCTTCCTGAAGAAGAGCAGAGCCCACTTCTGGCTAGAAACGTTCAATTTCTCTGAACTTCTCCTCAATAAAATTCTTTTGATGAATAAATGTTGCTGTCAAATGATTCTAGCACAATGATAATCCAATACATTTGTATATCACAGTTTGTTCAATCATTTCCTCAAGGGTGGGACACAAATTTTGTTTTCAGTCTTATGTTACCACGAATAAATTCTGCTATGTATATTTTTATACATGTGGGTTTTTTTCTGTTGCTATTACCATCTTTAGTCTATAATCTTAGTGGTTAGGTCTCTAGGTTAAAAGGGAGGAAAATGTTAGTCACTTTCTGTTGTTGTTTGCAAAATTCCAAATAATTTTCTAGAACTGTTGTACCAATTCATAGTTCCTGCACTAAAGTGAATTAGTGTGTCTCTTTTCCACAGCCCTTCCAAAACCAAAAAGCTAAGTTAGTAGAAAAGTCCAAATATACTTATTCTCAGTTCAGGAATCCTTATACAACACCACAATGACTTAGTTATATAGAGAGATTCTTCCATTTGAAACAGTTGTGAGACTTTGAAATGTATTTTTAAGAAAGGGATTTTTTTTTGTCCTTTCCCCTAGAAGTTATTAAGGGGATTTTAAATGTCTACCTGTTGGCAAGAAAGTGAAGGAGACTAGGTATGATGGCAGAATAATAAAAAGAAAAATAGTCCAGTTTCCTTCAGCCCCCCAAATCCTACAAAGACCTAGAAAATGTACTTGACTGAATGCCAATTAGCAACTCCAAGGAAAGATTGAAACAGACCATTTTTTTTCCAGCTCATAGGGATATAGAAGTCTTAAGACACTGAGGATGGCTTATAGCCAGGAGGGTGCAACATATAGCCTTCTAGTGTAGGGACTGAACTTGGGTCTATTGCTCTGAGCTAGGTCAAGAAGAGTTCCCAGATCCAGTGCTGGAAAGTCTGATGGTACGTAAGAAGGAGGACAAATTGCAGCTCATATTCAGAGCTGGCTCTCAGATCCAGTACAAACTGAAGGGGTCTAAAGGCAATGACTATGATAGATAAAGAGATAAAGCATTCATTAAACACTTCTTATGTGCCTGACACTGTGCTAGGCATTGGGAATAAATATAAGCAAAAGAAAGACATGTCTTGGCCTCTGCCTTTAAGGACTGTGTATTCTAATGGGGGAAAACAAAACAAAAACATAGCTGAGGGATGGGGGAAGAGAAAATAAGCACATAGGTAGGGATTGCTAAGAGAAATTTAAAAGAAAGTAAATTAAGGCCAATGATTGGGCTTTAAGTGAGGGGAAAAAAAGAGGATCAGCAGAGCAAGCAGATTCTATTAAATCTAGGGAACTGTTGTTAAGCACACTCCACATTCACTTTCCCTTTTTTTGAAGGCAAGGGGAAAGCCAATGAAGGAATTTTCTTTTTTTAGTATTCTATTTTTTAAAACAAACGACTCTCCAACACTTAGAACATTCCCTTGTAACAAAAAACAAATTAATACTTTGACCATATCTGATAACAGGGGACTCCCCCCACAGTCCACCAAGAGAAGGGACATATATTTCAGAAATCAAGATTGACCACTTCACTGATCAGAATTCTAGTGTCTTTTGATGGTGTTTTTCTTTATGTCAGTATGATTGTTATGTAAATATCTCTCTTGGTTCTTCCTGCTTCACTCTGCATCTGTTTATATATGTATTTCCAAGTTCCTCTGAAAATTTAATTTTCATCTTTTCATAAAACACAATAAGATTCCATTACATTAATATTGTACAATTTCTTCAGACATTTTAATTATGTAAATTTCCATGAAAGAAATTGAGTTACTAGATTAAATAATCATTAAGAAGTAAGAATTTTTCAAGTCATTCATTTGCTACATGATTTCAGAAAAAAATGAAATGTAATTCTGTACTTCAGAATATTCTTATTCAATCAGCAAATTGGGTTTAAATCTAACTTTCCACAAGCTCACAACAATTATAATATAGTGGTTTTTTTTTTCCTTATCAAAGATGGAAACCTCCATACTTACAACCTAAAATCATAGTTCCTGTGGAAATTAGAGAGAAGAGAGAAATTAGAAATGACAGTAAAAGAACAGAAATAGCAAAAGCAGATAATTTGTATCACACACACACATATATGCAGTCACATATATGTATATCTATACACATGCATGTATAAGTATATTTGCAGTACAATTGTAAGGGTACCAAAGGATTTATTTACAAATTATCTAAAGGTGAGAAAGATTATCAATGGTATAAACAAAATCCCAGATTTTAATGACTTCAAAAACATTTTTAAATACCTTACTGAGAAATAACCAATGAGTTTCTATGACTATTTTCACATCTCTATGAAACTTTTATAAGGTTATATTAATTCAAGACACTTTTGATAAAAGTATTAGTAAGGAATAAGCATGTTTTCACAACCAATAATCAACCATGGGCCATATCTTTACCATCTCATCATTGACTGAAAGATATCAATACTAGAGAATCCCATTATTCCTTTTTTTATTGATTACAAAGAGATTAAACCTGGGAGAACAAAACATCATCTTATGGGCTTTTTTAAAACAACAAAATGTCTACCATAGCAAAATCATTCAAGATTACTTGAAATATGTAAATAATACAAATAATTCTGTTCAATTATCCTCTGCTGGTAAATAATAGAAAAAGGTACAAAACAGGGAGATGGACGCTTGTCAAAACTACCCATGACTGTAATGGAATGTACCTGTCACAGAATCCACATAAAAGAGTGACTGATTCCCTGTGGACCGTGAGATTCTCCAGACACTTCTACTTGGAGATAACAGTGTTGATTTCATAAGGCCTCAAGACATTGCAAAACCTCGTGGAAGAGATCTGCAATCACTGGGAGGAGTTTGGCCTATCCGCCAAAATAGGAAAGACTAAATGGATAAATAATGTCTATTGCAAAAATTTTACCATGCATCTCAGTGAGTTAATAAGTATTTATTAAATGTCTACTATTTTCTAACCAGTGTGCTGAGTGCTGAGAATATACAAAGATTTCACCAGTAGTGGTTCATGACAGCAAGATCTAGAATACCATTGTCTCCAAACATCAAAAAATGAGCGTTATTGAAGTGTCATGGAAAGAATATAAGAAGGGTGCATCATATAACCTAACGCTGAAGAACAGGAGCAAAAGATAGCATCAAAGGAAGGTAACAGAAGATGTAGTGGTTAAATGACAAAGGCACGTGATGACAGACAGCAAGAGGTTTCTACTGGTGTCTTTTTCATCTCAGGAGAAAGTGAGAAACACCTCCAGCAGTTTAGGTCAACTCACTGTGCTGAACTTCTGGGGGGACATGAATGAAACTAGTACAGTTTCAACAAGTAAGGATTGGCTGCCATCGGCATTGGTGGAAGGAACTTTAGCATCAAGTAGATCACAGATCCATTTTAACATTTGAGTGCAGGGCATCAAGCTAACTTATAGGGGAATTTAAGATCACTGAAAAGTGCAACAAAATTTTCTTTCATTGTTAATTCAAGTCCCAAACTCTTTGTGAATCTTTCCCAGAGCATTGTGATCACGATTATTTCTCTCCTTTTTATCATACTTTTCATTTATATAACTCAGCTGACCCTTAATATAACTGACTTCTCATATCCGTTACCAATATATATATATATATACATATATATATGTGTATATATATATATATATACATATATATATGTATGTATTAGGTAACTAAACGCAAAATACACAAATAAATTGCCAGTCTGTATCCCAGAAATAACCCCAGAATAAGTATTAATTGATTAATTGCTTGCTTGCTTGATTACACCCATAGAATGACACAACACAGATTTGGGGGAGAAAAGTGACATCACATTCATCTGTAAATTATTTGAGGGAACAAGTTATCTATATCTTAGTTATTTTTTATCTCAAAATATGATGGGATATAAATGATGTTAGTGAACACTTGCTGAAATTAATAAATTGATGACATTTTTGATTAACAATAAAAACAGTGAAAAGACAGGTTTTTCTTGAGACGTGTCACTCAATCATGAGATTATACTTCTATAACTATAAGGGAACTTGGGGGTCATCTAGTCCCACCCCTTGATTTGCCCGCAGCAAAAAAGAATTAAATGGCACATGGGAGATTTGAACTCAGGTCCCAGGACTCCAAGCTCTCCAAATTTAGCATTCTCATCACTGGACATTGCCTCCCTAGCATAATGGAATACTCCAATTCTCAGCTGACTATGGATAATACTTGACTGGCTGTGCAGAAAACTGTTCTCTTTCTGTTCAAAATATGGGATATTTTCAGATAATATTCTGGGAAAATGACTTGTCATAAACAACAAAATAACGGAACATCCCTCAAAGGAAGGAAACAAGTGAAGGAATTTAACTCATTCAATGTAGTAATAAGTTATACCCTGTCACTTAGGGAAATCTCCTTTTTAAGAGAACTACCACTTTAAGGATTATAGCTAGATTCCTGAAATCAAACTTAGCTAATGAAACTAAAGATAAATTTCTTTAGGATTATTTTAAAGATATAAAATTAATACAAACATTAATTACTTCTCTAAAATAAGAAACACTTTTACCCTTTTTTGAGGTTTCATTTGGAAATCCAATTGTACAGAAATGTAATTTTAATTATAATATTGATTTTACATTTTTGTTAGGAGTGGGACTAATTCAATTAGTTCTAATTATGTGAATAGAGAGGTCTGGCTAATCTTACAGGCTGTTAGCCCACTAATTCTGTATCTCTTCCCTTCACATCCAAGTCATTAAGGAGAGCTCATCCTCTTTCTGGAAAGAGCAGAAATTATATGGACTATTAATGAAAGGAAACAAGAAAGAAAGAAAAAAATACCATCTCATTAAATTATTTGACTATCTCTTTGGACAGAACTGAGATGCAAGGATTTGGTTAGTCAGATTTGGTTGAAACCCTACCATTAGCAATAGGGATCAGAGATCTTGCAAAATAAGACAGAACACTAGAGATGAAAAGAAACATTTTTTTCTCCTCCTTGTTCAATATATTAGCTGGTATCAAATTTTGTGACATTAAATATTCATATAGTTTGCACTAATTTTGAACATATAGGTTGGTTTAATTCTTTAAAACTTTTTTTTCATAAAATTAGATGAGTTTCATAGAAATCATAGAAATAAATAATCTCATGCCATTTGAGAATGACATGAAGTATAGAAGATATGGTCCTCTGGAGAACAGAACACTATGTCCCAACAGTTTTATTCATCAAAGCAATAATTTTTAAAACTATGAAGAAAAAAGTAAATTATGTAGCTATATTTTAAATGCCTCTGGTGAGCTAATATTACCCTTTCTGCTATTACAGTACCTTCATCACTTAATGAATGAATAAAGCACTTATTAAGCACTCAACTATAAGCAAAGCACTGTGATGAGCACTTGGGATATAAAGTGAAGAGAAAGACACTCCCTGCCCTCGAGGAACCCTCATTATAATGAGGCAGACAACATGTGTAGGAAATTTCAGCTACAACTCACTGGAAAAAAATACCATGGTCCTAGGGAATAGTGACAAAACAGATGTTAATACCTCTTCTTCAATATCATTTCTGATGGGGTGATAGAACCTGGACCCCAAAAGACAATGACCATGTCTCTGTAAGCAGCCCAGAATCTCAGTGGGCCCCTGTGGGAAATTCCTTTCTTGGTATAGGCACATGCAGACCTGACCCTGTAATTCCTTAGATAAAGGCTATGAGTGCAAGCATAGGTCTCCTGCCCACAGACTTTGTCTCTGGAGCCTGGAACAGAACTATCTTGTCTCTTCTCCCTCAATATCTCCTATCAACAGAGCTATCTCTTGGTTTCCTGAATTTTCCCATACATTCCTTTCCCTGTACCTTTTACCATACAGGCTTTAGTATCACTCTTGTCAGTTTGCAAGTTCCCTAAGGAGCTTTGCCCTCTTAATCAGCATTACGATAAGCTTGGCCACTTGGTTAGAAGACTTGGTCTGAGTCCATGAATTCATTAGGGTTCATTTCAGCTTCAAACAATCCTGTTTGTCTATGCAGCTGGTTGGAGTTGGCCCCTCCTTCTCCACAGGAGTTCCTCCCCCAGATCATGGTTATGAAGACTAGGCAAAAGCAAGGCCCATGTTATGGGAGGGGCTTCCACTTCCAGGGTTCCTTTATCAACTTTTTTTTTTTTTTTGCCTTTTGGAGGGCAATTGGAATTAAGTAACTTGCCCAAGGTTACATGGTTAGTTTTGTGTGTGTGTGGGTGGGTGTTAAGTGTCTGAGGCCAGATGTGAACTCAGGTCCTCCTGACTCTGGGGCCAGCACTTTACTCACTGTGCCACCTAGCCACCCCTCCTTTATTTATCTACTTGTTGGTGGCAGTTGGTCAGCATTTATTCCTGATGATGACTTCTACTCTGGCTACTGGGGCTGGAAACAAATCTGGTGATTTGGGGGACGCTGTTATTCCCAAGTTCTTGGGTGCAAGGTCTGGAGCTATTTTCATCAGAGGCCGAGGGGAGATAGTGGCCAAGGGAATAGTGGTGGTTTGTCTTGTCTAGCACTTGTTGCCTCTGTTCTTTCCTTCAGGGAGCATGACTGATTCAGCTTTCCTTTTTTGTGGGAGTTCGTTTGCAACTAGCAGTCATGGTTGGCCCATTCTCTACAAGAGTTACTTCCCCAAATGATGACTGTGACTTCTGTCTAAAAACAAGGTCATTGATTCTTCAAATAATCTTGCTTCCTACTCTTTAACATCTATTAATAATTATGTTTTCTCTTTTTTTTTCTTTATTAAAGCAATAGGGGTTAAGTAACTTGCTCAAGGTTACACAGACAGTTATTTTTGTGTGGGTGCCGAGTATCTGAGGTCAGAACAGATCCCAGGTCTCCCAATGCCAGGGCCAACGCTCTTACTCACTGTGTCACTTGGCCACCCCTATAATTATGTTTTATCTTTATTCCTTCCTTGATCACTAACCTACACAAATCCTATAGAAAACATGTCCTTATTCTCCCTTCCTATCTGAGAGCTGTATCATTGGCCCTACCCTCCTGTCTTTCCTTAGAAAATCAGCATACTTAGAATTTACTTATAGCACCTACCCATGGACCTTACATATAGACCATTATACATATACTCCCAGTTATTTATCATATGATGTAGACATTTTTTAGTCAAAATAATCTATGGGCCATAACTCTAAAGCCTTTATTAACATATTTACTAGGCAGACAATACACTTAGCTTATGAAATCAATTAAAAGCAAAACAAAACAACAGCAACCAAAAAACAAAACAAATATCTCTTTGCTTTAGTTTCTCCATCTGTCAAATGAGGTATAAGCAGACACTCTGAAAGGGCCGCTGCCCCACCAGCTCTTTAAGATTGTATGATTCTAATAGTTTCTGCAGTTTATGGGGAAGCTAAGAAAATGAACTATGAATATAAAATGAAAAGCATTTTTTTCTATTTTAGAAAGGGAATCATTTAAATAAAAATAACAATTATTGTTATTGTTTATTATTTCCTTGGGCTCTAGAAATTCTCTCCAAGAATGAAACCTCAATATTTATATGTTTCATATATTTATAAATATATATATATGTAAATATTATATATATATAAAAGATAAAAGAACATTTATAAATATAGTATGTATGAAGCATATGTTATGTATTCACATATTTTGACTTCTTTGTAGGCCATCAGTTATTAACTCCAAAGCACCTACCTTTGCTATTTCAAACTGTGCAGGAAGGCTGAAAGGGTGGCCTCTTCCAAAAATGCTCACAGCTGTTTTGGTTTAGGCTCATGTGATTAGACTTTCTTATTGTCATTTTTCAAATTGATTTTGAAAGTTCTGCCTAACTAATGGTAATTCACAAATTACTTCTGTGTCTGAGGATGGAAAAAAAAAATGTTAAGTCAATTGCTTGAATTAATTAAGAGATAACATTGATATAGGAATGGGCTAGCGCCACAACTAATTATCACTTGAAATTATGCAGTCAAAAAGGCCAATTAAGGAACCAAATATAGCTAATGAGAAAATTTAATTGATGATTTTTCAAGTTGTTTTCCTAGTCTTGCATTTTCTCCATAGTTCAGCAACAACCCAAAAAAGAAAGAAAAGAAAAAAAATATCTACCTAGTTTACATTCCACAAACACTATCTTTTTAACAGTGGACTTGGCTACATAAAGACAATTTCAGCTTAATGGACCTATTACACATACAGCCAAATATACACCATATATCTGGGCTATTTTTTTTTATTTCAAAGCTGCTATTTGACCACTGTTCCCTCTGTGGTGTAGCTGATAGAGAGCTCCTCTTAAAACCAGGAATACCTGGGTTTACATCTAGCTTTAGACAACTAAGAAGTCAACATTGTGGCCACAAAGAACATGGCATGGTCCTTTAAAAATGTTAGTTACTGTTGCAAGTGCTAACACTCAGAGTAAGCTAAAGCTGAAAAGAGTAGCCAAGGAAAATAAGAAAACACATTTCTTTAACTTTTTACTATATTGTAGAAAAGGAAAAGATGAAGAAGGGCCAAGGCCATTGCTTGTGATAAATGGGACAATGACAACTGGCAAAAGAAAAAAGACAAATCTGACTGTGTTCCCATTTTTGTTGCCAAGGAAGATGGTCACTTCATTAGAAATGACAAGAAACGTGGTTATCAGAGAGTTGATATTGAGCACAGTTAAGACAATAGTGAGACAATACCTAACTACAGGGGACGAATTCAATTCAACTAATGAAGTACAAGCCTAAGTAAAATAAATCTCCAGTATTGAAGAGAATATGGAAATCTCCAGCCTGGCTCTCTGCCATGAGTAACTCTAAGGTTAGTAGAATGGGTGTCTATTCACCTATTAACTTGATGTCTAGTCACCTTTACCTTAAACCAAAGGCACTCTATTAAGTCCAATGTTTCCCTCTATTTTTCTTTCCTTTATTTAGCTAGGCAGTCTGTATTTGTTCCTTCGTGTGTGTGTGTGTGTGTGTGTGTGTGTGTGTGTGAATGTGTGTGTGTTGAAGATGAGGGCAGGGGAGCAGAGAACATTGAATTGAGTTATATCATCTGTATTACATTATTGAGTCCATTACTAAATGGATATGTAACTACTCACTTCATAGAACTACAATGAAGTTATTTACTTGGTGGTTTAAGTACCCATGATTTTATCATGCATAGATCAAAATCTGTAAAGCCAAGCACAAACAGCTTTCCAGAGGACTGCTGCTATCAACAGCTTTCTAGGTTCGTATTACCCAGTATAGTAAACTCTCTATTTATTCAGTAACAAACTAAGACAAAACATTCAAAGAAAATCAAGGTACAGAACTCAGAATGTTTTAACTTCACAATTTATCACTACAATAGCAACATAGTTTTCACCAAAGTGGTCACATAGTTTTGAGTAAAGTACATTCATTTAGTCAATCACAAAGTCCCTAATTCCATCACAAAGTACAAAAGTCAAAATCCTCCACCCATGGAGAGCACTTAAGTTACAATATCATCAGTCAATACTCAGTACCCTCTTAACGTGTAGTGGAAAGTACAAAGGCCATCCACCCCTAGTCACAAGTAAGTTACAATTTCATCAGTCAGCATCAAATACCCAAGAAGAGGTCTTTTCATCTTGACTTGAGGCAGGCTCTCAGCTTCCATGGTTCCTCTTCCATGGTCCCAGCTACTGCCAAGTCTAACCAACCGCCACCTGAGTTCAGAGGTGGACAGCTCCCAGTTCTTTGTCCAGCTCTCTGTGCAGTTCCTGTTCCCTATTGAAGCTCACAGTGTTTAGTCCACCTCATGTCCTTATTCAAATACCAGGGAACCATGTCCCAGAACCAGAAAGTCAAAGTCATTAGAGTAACCACAAAGTTAATACACATGGTTAATGCAGTGAGCACCCACATTCCAAAGTCTTCACAACAGGACAGGTTCCCTCAAGCAGGGATCCTCCTCTGTCACTCACAGTAGCTCCTCAGCAGAAATTCGAAGAACAATGATCTCAGCAGGAGTTCTTCCTGGCTCTCAGAAGAAGCTCCACCAGCAGAAGTTCTGTTCTCAATATCAAAATCACTTTCTTCAGCCTGGGCCTCTCCTCCTCGGCCTCCACACAGCTTACTCCAAGAAGTTCTATCTTAGTTCTCAGTTCTTCTCAATTCTTAGTTCAGTCCTCAGTCTAGCAGTAGCAGCCCGGCCTCCAGATGCTTGCTGAAAGAAATTCTGGCCTCTCTCAGCTTGGGCTTTTCCTTATATAAGGTATTAGCTTTTCCCTGCTTTGCCCACAGATTTCTCCCACTGTGGGATTCACAAGTTCTGGATTTTAATACTTGATACAATCACACTTGAAACAAGGTACTAAGTGCTTTCCAATACAAGGGGATCTTCAAATTACATTACTATTACAAAAGCCCAGAAAATTATTAAACAGGCTGCATAAACTAGGTGGTCAAAAAAAAATCATCACCACCCTTCTGGTTTATAATTTACCAATTTACAATTTAGTAAGTTAATTATTGTTCTCAAAGCTTTTCAATTTTGGCATGACCTGTTAGATCTTTTGACACTTTCATAACACTTCCATCTCATGTTACATGGTTTAATGAAAAGAGCACTGACTTGGATGTAGAAGACCCAGATTCAAATATTGAGCCTCCTATCCTCTAGCTACATGACACTGGCTAAGTCATTTGACCTTTTCATACTTTGTTCCTCAAGTATCAAATGGGTAGCAATAATACTTGGGCTACCTACCTCACAGGACTGTTGAAGATCTAATGAGAAAATGCATATAAAAACAATTGGTAATAGCAAAGCACTATATAACAATAAACAAATATTATCACTAGTATCATAACATTCATAAAGGTTTTTGTTTCTCTGAATAAATAGGTATACACATATAAAATGTTACGTTCATGATGTTATAAACAAAAAAAATGTCATTTTTTCAATGACTCAGCAGTCTTTCTAAGAAATTTAAATTTATCTTTTTAGTTTCATATACGTCAGTTCAACAATGTTCACCACAAAAACTTGTATTGTCTCTTACCATTATTCTAGGTTCTGGGTATAACAATGTCACTGTTGACATTGGTATTAAAGATTTGTAAGACAAAACTAAACCCACAAAGTAGAAATTGAATGTCATTTCATAAAAGTAAGCCCATATTTATACAATAAAAGAGGCCACAGAATTATTGGAATGAAGACTAGCATGATTTAGTGTTTAACTCAATAAAATATTTCAATCGTGACTGTTTCAGTTTTATGAAAGAGAAAAAAATTTGCTTTATGCCTATGACTATGGCTTGTCATTTCTTCTCATGTCTTTTTCATGTAGCTATTTAAAAGCTGAAAGTACACCAGATTTGCCATTTCCAAGGTCTAATTGATTTTCCTATTAATTGTATAAGGTACAACACTGGAATAATGGCAGTCATCATGTTTTGGGTTATAAGGCCCCCGGTACCTTAGACTGAGTAACACATCCTTTCATTAAAGTTTAATATCTTCTAGTGGGTTGTAAAATTTTATTTTCAGGTATTAATTAGTGCCCCTTTGAGTATACGTACTTGAAATGTCAAAAGGGATAACCCTTTTTGTGTTGATTGGCCACTGTTCACTCATCCTAATTTCATTTCCCCTATTGCTATATTTCTACTGCTATTAAGTTGATACAGCAAACATGCAATCACATATCTCCTCTTTGCATATAGATTCATATATAAAGTATGTATTGGCAAATTGAAAGCCATTTATTTTAATGAGTAAACATAAATGTCCAATAGATAATAACAGTCAAGTACAAAAAAGCAGGAATAGGGAAATAGAGCATGTGCCAAACTTGAATTCACATCATGATTCATAATTTCTAGGTTTCGCACTACAATATTCTTTCTGTACGATCTAAGAATTTAAAACATTCAGAGAGTTTTTGGCACATAGAAACTTTATATTGATTTTTTTTTAATCTCCCCCAATAGCATCAGTAGTATGATTAGCTTTTCTTTAAGATTTTTGATGGGATTATTTCTAATTGTAGCATAGTGGTAATATAGAGAACAGAAAAGTGACCTGGAAGCCAGGACAATTTATGTTCAAGTTCCTCTTCTGACACATATTAGATGCGAGACCCTGGGCAAATCACCTAACCAGGGATGGGGAACCTGTGACCTAGAGGCCACATGTGTCTCTCGAGGTCCTCAAGTGTGACACTTTGACCGAACCCAAACTTTACAGAACAAATCCTTTTATTAAGGGGATTCAGGCAAAGGTTCTCACTTGAGGACCTAGAGGGAGATTTGTTCTGTGAAGTTTGGATTCAGCAAGAGGATTGCACTTGAGAACCTAGAGAGCCATATGTGGTATCAACTCTACAGGTTCCCCGCCCCTGTTAACCCAGGCAGTGCCCTAGGCAAGTTTTTCAGAGGAGGTCTTGACTTACATTAGTAGAAGGACTTTCCTCATCAGAGATTTTCCTATATCAATGAAATCACAGGTTTAGTTGTTATTCCCTATTATCTGTATAATTTTTCATGAATGAAAAAAATTTTTGATATAGATAAAAAATCTAGTACTATAAGGTTTTGCAATGAATCAGATAAAACAAAACTAACATTAAATTATTTTTTGGTTTTTGTTTAATAATTTGTTGTTGTTTAGTCATTTTTCAGTTGTGTCTGACTCTTCATTACCCAGTGTGGGGTTTTCTTGGCAAAGATACTGGATAGGTTTGCTATTTCCTTCCCCAGCTTGTTTTACAGATGAGGAAACTGAGGCAAAAAGGGTTCAGTGACTCACCCAGGACCACACAGCTAGTAAGTGCCTGAGGTCAGATTCGAACTCAGGAAAAGGCCCAGCACTTTATCCCTGAGCCATCTAGCTGCCCATTGTGTTACTGAGTACCAAAATCTGAATAGATAAGTGAAATGCAGCAGAGATGTAGATCTTAGGAGTAGAAGCAAAGAAAATCACCACTTTTTTTTTTCTTTTTATCTAACTGTGAGACTGATAGCAATGATATATAATACATTGAAACTAACACTGGGGGAGGAGTTGAAAAACAAAGTTTCTGGCCTTAGCTCTGCTATTAATTTACCATGTCACCTTGGGAAAATTGTTAAACTTTTACCTTCCTCATGGGCCTGTGTCACCGAGTTATTATGAGGATCAAATTAAACAATGTATTTAGAAGCACTTTGAAAGGCTTAAAGTGGTATTTTTAAATGGCATATAGTATTGAAGAGTTTCTGTTCTTTTCATTTTCATATAAAGATTTCTAATTAATTTTGTCAATAAAATTAATAACTGGGTGTGAGTCTAGGAAGATGACTTTAACCTGTGATTCTATGACAATTAGAGTTGAATGAAGAGGATGATGAGGTTCGGGATCTGGGTTGTCCAAAATAAATTCAAGAGGCAGATATTCTCCTAGTCAGGAGGGCTTTATTGATACAAAAGCAATGGGCTAGTCTTTGGGGCACCAACAGCTTGGAAAAGGACAAGGACTTGCTTTTATACACAAATCTTGGGCACTCAGCCAGGAATGGAGTATGCTCCTGCACAGGCAGTTAACCAGAGGGAAAAAAGGAGGTGTGCTGGGTACTTTTAAACACAGGGAAGGAGAGGAAGGAAAGGGGAAGCAGGTGTGTCTTTTTAACAGATAGAGGTCCCTGTTACTGGACAGATTTAGATTTAGGCAAGGCTCCCATTGTTGCTGGCAGAAGTGAGCCACATGAAGAGAAAGTTAAATAAGGTGTAGGGGCATATAGTTTTAGAATTCTTAACAGTAAGAGTAATAATTACAATTGGCTTTCTTGTGAAAATATATACCCTTTCACATTGTTTCATTAGTATTAGTTGTGGAGGGGCTCATGCTGGAAAGGTTTTTATCCCTATATAAATATATCATATACAATATACATAATGTTTGTCCTAAAAAACAAAATTTCTTATAATCTCTTTGAAAGATAGCAAGAAATAATGGACAGGGGTGGCCAGGTATTACAGCGAGTAAAAGCACCGGCTCCAGCATCAGGATGACCTGGAGATCGAATCCCAGGCTCAGACACTTAGCACCCGCCCAGAAACACCTGGCTGTGTAACCTTGAGCAAGTTACTTAACCCCAATTGCTTAGGGGCGGCCAGGTGGCTCAGTGAGTAAGAGCACCGGCTCCAGTGTTGGGATGACCTGGGGATCATATCTGGGCTCTGATACTTAGCACTACACCCAGAAATACTACACTGGCCATGTAACCTTGAGCAAGTTACTTAACCCTGATTGCTTATAAAAGAAAAAAAGAGAAAAAAAGAAATAATGGATAGCAAATAAGATAGCAAATCTTAAAGGTAGGTGTTATAGGAATGTACATTTTTAAGATCTTCCCTGCCCCTAAGCTTAAGTGCACCTGGAGCTTGTGATGGGAGGCTGCTTTTTTAGGAAATACTTTGTGATTGGGCAGGGTCAAGAAGGTTGTTACATTCTCTGAGCCTGGAGAAGGCTATATAACCCCTGATGGGAGGCTTTGCTTTGGGGCTCACTTTGAGAAGTGTTGTGTGATGTGACCAGATGAGACCCTGGGCAGACATTAAGCACTCCCCCACCCCGCTTTGAAAACCCAGATGTTGATGCTTCCCTCTCTGGTAACTTGTATTTGGTATGGATGTATGTAATGGTTGCACAGTTTGGAAGACTGTCTGCTGAAATGTTCTTGTAACTTCTAAATGTGCTTGTAACCTCTGTATACTCTGAAGTTCAGGGTGCTGACCTTTTTCCCCTCAACTAGGTAAACGATATATGTTTGATTGATTAAAGCAAGATTGTTAACCCATTTTGAGTTGCTTTCCTTTAGCAAAGCAGATCTACTTGTATTGGCAGCCACCCTGGGGACGCTGGGGTACTTGCCGCTGCAGTAGGCAGGGAGGAGAGGCTAGGTGGTGCAGTGCGTAGAGCACTGGCCCTGGAGTCCAGAGGACCTGAGTTCAAATTCAGCCTCAGACACTTGACACAAAAACTAGCTGTGTGACCTTGGACAAGTCACTTAGCCCCAGCCTACCTTCCCCCTCCAATAAAGCACAAAATAGTAGGCAGAGAGCCCCAATAATATTTTAGGGTAGCATTAAGCAGGGGAAGGAGATATCTACCTAAGCACAATATCCTGAGATCAGAATTTTGTTTTATTTGTTTTTGTTTGGCTCATTTAGATATAAACTATGAAATATAGCACGTTTCAACAAGGTTAAAATTAATTTTTTAAATGTCTGTTTTTAGAATAAACTGTTCAAAATTTTTCAGAAATGTTTATTTTTGCTAATTCAACAACAACAACAAAGTCTGATGGTGTTCTGTCAAGATCTTTGAAAGTACAAAGCAGAGAATGCTCCAGGCTTTAGGATCATCTCATCTTTCTGAACCATTTTTGGAAGAATGAACATCCTTATAAAATCTTCCTTCTTTTACATTATGAGCCTCATACATAGTAGGTATTTAATAGATAGTCACTGAAGGATTGCTGAAATTAAGGCGCTACTTAGTCAACCCAGTGACTTGCCAAGGTGACCCTGGGAAATTGAAGGTTGGGTCAATGGAACACAAGCTCTGGCAGAGTCTGGAATGATAAGAAAAACTTCAAAGGCAGCAAGGTGGTGTAGGAAATAAAGCATGGGAATGTGAGTCAGGAAGATCAGAGTTTAAATGCTGTCTCAGATAATAATAGCAACAACCTTTCAGATTTACTATGAGAATCAAATGACAAAAGAAGTACATATGTAAAGTGCTTTGCTAACCTTATAGCTATCATGTTATTGGTGTGTCCAGAATTTTAATGTCAGCCTAGGTAGTTGATGAAGGGCTCATGCTGAAAAAGTTGGTCATGAAGTGAAGAAGTTTAAGGACATAGAAATTCTTTTTTTTTTATCTGAACCAAACTCCCTCCACCAATGCAAATCAGCAAAATTGTTAAAACTTACAATCTTAAAGAACAGCATGAAATCCTGAGAAGTTAAGTGAATTATCCATGTTCCTACTCCTTATCTGTGTATTAGACCTGCATTTAGGTCTTGGTGACTCCAAGGACATCCCTTTATCCATTATGTCACACTGCCTCTTATCAATGAATAGAAATGCAAAAAATAGTAAATACTAATCTAATATAAACCAGTGAAGTGATCTAGCTACCCCCAAACTATTAACCTTAAAATATATTTATATAGGGGCGGCCAGGTGGCTCAGCGAGTAAGAGCACCGGCTACAGTGTTGGGACGACCTGGAGATCAAATCCCGGGCTCGGACACTCAGCACCACACCCAGAAATAACTGGCCGTGTAACCTTGAGCAAGTTACTTAACCCTGATTGCTTAATTAAAATATATATATATATATATATTTATATATAGATAGTTCTGAAAATTAAAGGTCTTTATCACTGCATGTACAATCTAGCTTTAGATGTAACCCAATAAAATTTCATTTGTAGTCCAATGAAAAAATGAACACTCAGAGATAAGTGATGATTATCTCTTCCAAGAGGAATTGTGTAACTACTTAATATTAATTATACTGAACTCTCAAGAAAGTTTGGCTGATAAATATATTGCTCTATGAAAATAACAACTGTTGTGAGCTCATGTGAACATTAGCTGCTATTCTATATCAGTGAAATGTTTATTACCATAAAAAAAAAGGTGAAAAATGGGAAGGGAAATGAAGGGCATGTCAGAAATAAACTGATTTTAACTCTGACATCTTTAATAATGAAAAAAAAAATTGTTTCTACAAATAGATATCAGAATGTTTAGGGAAAACACTGAAAAGGAATTCTACCTCCCATGTCTCTTGAAGAGCCCTTATCCCAGTGTCATAGACCCTAAATCCCCAGAGGTCTTCTATTCCACTTTTGCATCTGACCAGAAAATATCTCCATTGTATTCTTGAAAATTGGTCATAAATTTTTTTTATGTTTGTGTGTGCAAACAATCTTTATAAATTTGATCTATTCCATGTAACTAACCAGGCCACAATTTAAGGGAGGAGAAGGAGGAGACTATGCAATGTCAAGGGTGGTCACTGGAAAATCTCTATCTGCTTTTTCACTCTGGCTGTCCCCCATAGCAGGAACACACTTTTTGCGATTCTCCCCTTCTTGGAAGCCCTCCTCTTTGGGGGTTCCTTCATTTCTTTCAAAATTCAACTCAAACACTATCTCCCATGAGGCCTTCTTCATCTCACTTACTAGTACCTACCCACCTCTCAAGGAAAATAACAAAACCAAACCCAAAGTGTGATAAGATAGACAGAAAGAGATAATATATACGCATATATGTTTATGTATGCAAATACTAATATGTATGTATGCATAAATATGCATGAATAGTGTATATCCATATAGGTCTATATGCATATATGTGTGCATATGTACATGTATATAAACATACATATACATATCTATCTATTTATATATACATCTATTTATTATATATATTAGATTATATACATATATATCTAATATACATATCTATTTATATATACATGTATATATAAAATAGAAAGACAGCATGATATAGTGCATAAAAAGAGTAGACTTTAAAATTAGGAAGGCCTAGGTTCAAGTTTTATCCCCTACACATCCTGGCAATGTGACCCTGAACAAATCACATGACATCTCATTACCCAAATCAATCTTTAAGACTACAAGTTGAAGAGTTGGTGGTGATTTGAATTGGTTGGAGTATCTACCTCACTGGGAGTTCCCTACATCAATGAAATAATGGATCTAGTCTAAAAATATATACTAACGTATGTGTCTGTGTGAAAGGCTTCACATGTTCATGTTGTTTCCCCTAACAGAATCGACTTTTTAAGGGCAGAGACTCTGTTTTACTTTTATTTTTTAATAGTACCTACTATGTTGCTTAGCACATAGTAGGCTTCTTAAAATGTTTCTTGATTGATAAATGTCAAACAACTAGAAGAGATAATTAGGAGACAGTGTATAGGGACCTTCTGAGGATAATTGGTGGGAAAAGATTATTGCATAGGTTTTAATCAACCAAATTGATCATTCAAAAGGCCTAGTAACAGTATATTGAAATGTCTATACTTAACCTTCCTTGGCTACATCAGTGCTTCTTCATTAAAATATATTTTGAGAAGACTACCCCCCCACACACATATATGTACATACACATGTGTGTACCCACCATATACATATAAACATATAGATATATAATATTGGACATATATTGAAAACATACACACATATATGCATAGATACATGCAGACACATTGAAAAATTCCTCAGTTAAAAAATAAACATTCTAGTCAAATTGAAGGGAGTGTCTACTGTGTCTACTATAGCTGTTGCTTTGAACAACAGGTCTTTAATGTGTGATTTTAAGAGAAATTGTAGCATCATTTGGGGGGTATTAATGCTTCGCTATCTAGGTACAATCATGCTTTCATTTTAAAAAATGTTTTCATTAAAAAAGTTAGCCAATCAACAAGATAAATAGCATGCAGCTTATTTTTTCCTATTAAAATTCTAGGCTTCCTCAACTTCTTCATTTATCCTTATGTTTTAAAAAGAGCTCTTAATTACTTCCATCCCCATTTCAGTTGTAAATGCATCTTTATTGCCATTCTTTCATCAGAATAAATCCTCCAGTCTATTCAAGGAGCTGACACTTCACTGATTTACAAGCGAACCACTTTTATTAATCAGATCTCGGCCCTTGTCTTAGGATAATGCTATTGCTGTAACTGTTCATGAGAAGCACTTTTAAAATTATTATTTTGGTAAAGATGAAATTAAACAGCAATGGTTAAGATAGAAAATATATATAATTGTCTTGAAAAGGAGTTTTAATTCCAATTTGGATGGAGAGAAAGTAGAAGTGAAATAATAAAACCATCCTGGAGGCTTGTTTAAAAATGTTTAATATATAGGCAGAGCCAGGTCGGATGAGAAAAGGCAGGGAGTCACCTGAGCTCTCTAAAATCCCCCTCCAAACAAATTTAATAACGTCAAAATCAATTCTAGAGTGACTGAAACACACAAAAAGATAGGGTAAAATAATTTTCCAGCCCAAGAAAACTTAGGAAGTTGAAAGAAAAGGCCTGTCACACTGAGGTGAGAGTGGAGCACGGGCCAGCTCAGATAAAACACAAGATAGCACCAGGTCTCGGGTATACCTGAATCAGAAGCAGCAGCCTCTGGATCGCTCTGCCCACAAAGGGTCAGAGTAAGACAACTGAACAGAAGGAGATTACATAGCACTGGCCACAGAACTCTGTTGTATCATCTGTGCTCACATCTGGATGGCAGTCCCAGGATGAGAAGAAATAACACCCCACAGTTTGTGGCCACAGAGAAACAGGGACCCTGCCCATGGTTCTAGGATGGAAAAGAGTGCTGATGGTCTCCAGGAGAGAAGTAAATACACCACTACTTACAGGAAACACACACACTGCCACATGCCACTTTGGGTGAACTGAAAACTTATAGAGTGCCAGAACTAGCTCTGAAAACAGCTGCACAAAAACAGCTGAAGCATGGGACGGTGCCCTCTCCACCCAAAGAGCCCCACTCGACTTTTACATAAAGTTAAAGTCTTCTCCTCCTCCTTCTTCTTCTTCTCCTTCTTCTTCTTCATTCTCTTCTACTTCATTCACTTTCTACATTGAAGGACTGCAGAATATCATACTGGAATATGATATTCTGGAGGTAAAAGGAGCTAGGATTACAGCCAAAATAAACTAACTAGCAAAACAGAGTGTGATGCTTCAGGAGAAAAAACAAATATTCAATTAAATAGAGGATTTTTTTTACTTTTTTTTTTCCATTTTCAACATTCACTTTTATGAGATTTTTGAGTTCCAAATTTTTCTCACTCCCTTTCTTTCTCCTTGCCCCCCCTCCCACTTCTCAGTGATCTAATATATTCCCAAAAGACTCGTGATGGAAAATGCTATCCACATCCAAAGAAAGAACTATGAAGTCTGAATGCCGATCACAGCATACTATTTTCTCTTTTTTTTTTCCTGGAGGTTTTCCTTTTTGTGTTGATTCTTCTCTCACAAAATGACAAATTTGGAAATATGTTTAATATGATTGTACATGTATAGCCTACATCAAATTCTTTGCTGTCTTAGGTAGGGGAGGAAGGGAAAGAGGGAGGGAAGGAGGGAGAAAAATTTGAAACTCAAAATATTATAAAAGTGAATGTTGAAAACGTGTAATTGAAAAAAAACTTAATAGTATTTTTTATAGTGCAAGAAAAGCAAAAAAAAAGAAGAAAATGAGACTTCCTATTTTCCTCTTCATGACATATGAACGACATGTCATGACATACTTAGTCAAATCACTCTGTACATTCAGTCATATAAGTCTCATTTAGCTCAGGAAAATGTATAGAAATGAGTCAAATGAGCAGCTGGTAATACTTTTGTCTGGACTCTCCAAAAGTTAATTGGGAAGTATTGTTACAAACCCTGACATTATACTTGGAATTGTATAGATTTCCATCATGCATACTTCTGCAAACAAGGAGAAGCCTTCAATTCTCTGATTACTGTCTTAAACACCATGATAAGTAAACAAAATGTTAGGAAGACATGTTGGAGTTTGATTTTTTTTTCAAGATTTCATAGGCCCTAGACTTCTGGTCTTTAATGTCTATAAGAAATATATGCCAATGGCATTATATGGTCTCCAGCTATAAAACAAATTAAGCCTCCTCCTCTTCCTTAAAAACAATCATGGTAAAGATTGAAATAGATTGTGTGTAGTGTCAGAAATAAGAAAGCATGCATTTTGCATTCTACATATCAGAATGTAAATTTCATTTTGATGTGTTTTGTGTGTGTGTGTGTGTTTCCAATACCATTTATGACAGTGGTGATAAAATGAAAGATGTTCAAGAAATACTCAGTTTAACTCAACTTAATTAGCTGAATCCACCATATCAGAGGAAGAACTGAGTTTTCAATTGTGTGTTTTTTCACATGAGCAATAGAGCATTGTTTTCGTCCGAGATATAGGTTGGTTTCCAACTTTCTTAATATTGTTTAACAAACCAAATTAGAC
Organism: Petaurus breviceps papuanus; assembly: GCF_028583685.1. Lineage (NCBI taxonomy): Eukaryota > Metazoa > Chordata > Mammalia > Diprotodontia > Petauridae > Petaurus > Petaurus breviceps. The sequence continues at coordinate 3,574,946 of NW_027185653.1, forward strand.
AAAAAAGCAATTTGACAGATTTGCTATGCTACTTAGCTCCAAAATGATTGGAATCACATAGCCTAACTCGCAACCAGAACAGAACTCTGATTAAATCTTGAATAGGAAAGGTTAAAACTTCCCAGCCCATAAGTTTTCTTGTGGGAGCAAGCCTGAGTTTCAGCTTCCCTTTTCTCCTCTTTTTCCCCCTTCTTTACTACTGCCACATCAGCATTAGGCCTCTTCAGGAGTCTTTAGACCTCCACCCTTGCCAGCATTTGCCAGATAAGGACATAAACAATACCCTGGTTCCCTGCCCACCTCCCAGCTAATAGGGTATAGTGGTGGGCTTCTTTGTTATTTGTTATTGGGGAAGATTTTTGAGCCAAGACTTGAACCAATGGGAGAAGGGACAACAGGGGGGTGGAGGCTTGACTGCATTAGGCTATAAATTCTTGTTCTGTCTTCTGTAGCATGCCTCCTCTCCTTGATCCGACATGGAGAGAACTGCCTTCTTCTCTTGGGGGAAGAGAATAAAAATTTCCTGTTTTTATCCTGAGAAACCTCCATGTTCTTGATTAAATTTTAAATGGGGTTGCACACCCCACGCAATCTGATTCCACATTTTAATTCTTCCTTTTTCTTTTTATTGCTTTATCTGGTATCCGATTACAAAACAATATGATTAAACACCAGGACTCATCAGGTTAATAAGGGATAAATCTAAAGACATTTTCTTACCTGTAAGCTCATAATTTGTGTAAAAATATAAAGGGAACAGATATTTTGTTGTTTTTGTTTTTGTGTATTTGTTTTCAGTTGCTGCATCTAACACAATTCTTTGGATATCTCATTTTTTCCCCACTCATTTCTCTCTACAATAAACTCTCCAAACCTTCCCATTGAAATGAAGTCTCCAGCAAATACGTTTATGCATGGATTTACTTAATTTGAAGTTTTCCATTTCCATTTCCATTCATATGCCAGAACTGTTAATTTCACTTGTCTTGTAAATATTCATTAACATCTGAAGTCCATATATGAATGTATTCAAATGAAATTAATCCTCACATTGCTTCTGCCTCCAACTTTTCATCTCTTTCTGTCTCTTTCTGTGTCTGTCTCTTTCTGTGTCTATCTTTCTGTCTCTCTGTGTCTCTCACAAAAGAGGCCCAGAGAAGATAAATGACTGGTCCAAGGTAATAAGTAGCAGAGATTAGTTTGAACACAAATCTTCTGACTCCAGTTCCAGTGCTCTTTCTACTTTCTGCCTTACCACTTCTAAAAAATGTCCGTAGAAGTCAGTTAATCCTTTCTTATATTTTACAGATGGAGAAATTGAGATCCACAAAGGCCAAGTGGGTTGTTTAAAGTCACACAAAACAGCAAGGACCAAAGCTAGGATTTTACTAAAATCCTTTCTCTAACTGTATAAGGAACCACCTTGAAGCTTAGAATGCTATTCCTTTAGCTCCTATTATATTACATTTTAGCATTTGCTATTAATTTTAATGAAAATGATTGAATGTGATATTCACTAAATGTTTTGGAAAATTTCCAACCTATGTTAATATTTAATTGGAATGTGCTCGAGGCGCTTAACATATATTAGCCTCACACTGATGGTTGTTTGGTTTTGCATGGGACTAAGAAAAATTGTAAATAATAGCAGTGCCTTTAGGCAGTGAGACTGGAAGGTACAAATCTAAGGTTAATGAAAATGACCTTTATATACAAATGTTATTCTCAAAAGAAAAAAAGAACAGCTTATTTGTCAGTCGTGGAAAAAATAAACAACAGTTAAAGTGCTCTAAAAATACTTTTAAAAATAAAAATATTAAAGTCTCCTATTTCTCCCCTATTTTTCAATGTCTTAAGCTTTTCTTTTCAGTTTCCTGCTAGAGATTCAGTTATCTGCATCTCATTTTATTTAGATTTCTAGATGTAGTAGGCTCATCTCTTGCCCTTCAGGCTCCAAAAGCTGAAGCAGTTTCCCAGGGGAAACACCTTCACAGTTTGGAAAAGGACCAAACGACTTTTGCCCTAAGGCTTATGCCCTTTCTTTTCCCTTATTGTATAAACCTACATTGATTTTACCCTAAGGTATCATGTCAAACATATTAGCCTATGTGTCTTGAACTTTTTTGATCCCTGACTTCCTTTTGGTTCCTAGAGTTCAGAGATCTGATGAACCCAAACCTTAATCATCATTTCTCTCTCCTAAGTTGACACTTTGTCTTGATGTCTGTTTCCAACACCCTTATGCTTGTTTCCCAGGTGTGTGGGGTGTTCAGGGAGGATTAGCATCTCCATTGTGAGTGTTTGCTTCAGGTCTGCTTATCCACCATTGGCATCTACCTGTCACTCAACTGTCACTTGTGGCTCCTAGAAGTTAAAGCATGCTCAGCATCCACACCCCAGTAAAACTATCTCAGCTGACAGCCTAAAGTTGAGAGTAATAGACAGCCCTTAATCCCATCAGTGAGTTAAGGGATGTGAAGATTCCCCTGGGAATATGGGCAGATGAGAAAGATTTGTTCCAAGGGCCATGAAAGGGGCTAAGGCAGGTGCTGTGGAGTGCATAGAGTTGTCAGACATTGAAGATGCCAAGGTCTACTGCATCCTGGGTCATTACCAATCATCCTGACTTGGCTTGCCTCCGGACTTTGATGACTCCAGAAAAGAGAATGAGGCTGAAGACTGTGCAATTCTATCTCATTAAATCCAAATCATGGGCAAGTCAAGATGTCACCCATCATCCACTATTTTACCCCAACATCATGATGTCATTGGTCCTTTACAAAAAGGAAGGACAAATAGTAACAAACATACTAAAGTCAGGAGGTAATTGTGGGGGCAGGAGAGGTGGGTGAGATTTCCTAAATAGCACCTGGGTAAAAGCATCTCTGGGTGACTAGATTCAAGTTAGGCTATAACTGTCTTTAAGAGCCACAATGCTTTAGAAATAGAAGATTTGGAGATTTCTTGGGGGCTCAGGGAGAGTAGTAGGGTATTACAGAGCATGAAGGATTAATTGTAAATATGATGACTTTGAGCAACTCTGTCTACCTCATTTACATCCAATTTGTGTGCATCTCAAGATGTCACCCTGTGCTGTCACTGGTTCTCTTCAAAAAAAGGACCACAGTATAACCCATTTCCCAACTTCCTCAGTCTCTATAAATGATACATCACAAGGAGGTCATTTACCAGGAAAAAAAAGAGGATAATGCAAACTCCTTTAAGGATAATCCTATAAGGGTAAAATCTTTAGACAGAAGCATTAAAAAAGCCTATTTTTAGACTGTGGCATTTAAGATTTCCAACTTAACCCTTAATTAAGTTTCACAGGTCTTTGTGTTCCCTAATTCTCTCTAAAGTATTTAGAACCCTAATGTTTCCCCATTGCAAAGAGAATCTTCTGGCCTAAAACATTCTCAAGCCAATTTTGTCATTTGCTCTCATGGGTGATCTCAATCAGTATGATACCCAGCTCAATCTCAGACAATCAGGAACACTGATGGAGCAGAAAACTTTCAAGTGTTTTGTCCACATTTCTATAAAATCATTTAACTGTTTCCACTTCCTCAATCAAAAGATGGAATTATAATAAATAGTGCTCCTTACTTGTTAAAAAAAAAAAAAGACATATTTTAGTGCATGAATATCCCTCAAAGTCCACAAAAGATAAATCCTCATTCTTAGGTGATATTAGCTGTTTGGAAACAGATAAATATTGTTCTGATTTTCAGAAGACAGGGAAGATGTACAGTTTTCAAACTATTGTCGATTGAGCATGATTTCAACTATTAGAAGAAATGAAATGTGTATTACAGAAATGATGAATTGTGGTCATTTACAAAGGGAGGTGATGATTACTAAAAGCCATCATTGCTAGCATTTAAAATAGTTCATGCCAGAGATAACAAAAGATGGAAAAAAATCAATGTTGAAAGGGCCATTGGGAAAAGGGCACACTATGAATTGGTCCAACTATCCTAGAAAGCAATTTAAAAATATTTTAAGACCTAGATGTGGTGATAAATGTCAGTCACTCCTGCGACTGGGGAAGCTGAGGCTCATGAATCACATAATCTCTCTGGTTCTTAGCTGCAGTAGGACTAGGTTTCTTGAGGTTTAGGATTTTAGGTTTGCTTGAAATCCCAAAATACCAACATGCCAGGTCCTGCCAAATGAATTTGGCTTTTCTCAACCCAAGTAAAACAAAGTTTATCAAAGATTCATCACAATGGGTAGGTCTTAAGGAGTCTAAGTATTTGTGGTGCTTTTATTGGACAAGCAGACCAGAACAATATGACACAGACTGAGTATATGCTAGATTGAATCTCAGTGCCTTCATGGAGACAAGATAGTTCTTATATATAGAAAGACTGTGGGAGGGATCTAGGGGTGGTCTAAAGAAGGGGTTTGGGGAGGGTCTTGAGGAGGAGTCTAAGGAGGATCTTGACTGAGGTCAGTTTCCAGGAATAGGATAAAGGGTGGGAAATAGCTGAAGGCTACCTAGAGAGAACAGACAATGAAGGACTAGGCTAGTTTAAGGGTAACAGATTTGGGTATAGATATTCCTATAGGTTCAAGTGTGGAAAGTAGTTGGACCATACAGGTCTAGGCTAGGTTAAGAGTAACAGAGATTTGGGCCTAGGATAATGAAAGGTTTATGACTTCAGGAAAATGCCTCATCAAGTGGGAAGATTCAAGGGGGTTCCGAGGGCCTAAAACCCTTCAGGGTCATCAGAGATCTGCACTAAATCAGGCACCAAAATGAGAAGTCCTGAGAGGTGAGGGGGCAGCTAGCCTAGGTGGTTTGGGTCAAACTCCTATGTCAATCAGCACTGGGAATGGGCCTGTAAGTGTCTGTCACATTTAGAATCTTGGAAAGATAGGAATACCAAGTCTCAAGGATATGCTGAGGCAAACAAATAAGTTGGAGGAGTATCATCATAAAGGAAAAAATTATATATTTTTTCATGGTTAATTTTCTCAACAGATATTCCAACACTTATTTTAAAAATTTGTACAAGGGTCACCATGAAATGATATTGCAATTTTTGTACCAATGTGCTTTGCTGAGGATAAATTAGTAAAAAAATTATGAAGAACTTAAGATCTACTACCATTGCTCCCACCTTACCCCATGGGTAGGTACAAATGTCACCAAGGAGAACAACGATGAGGAAAATCAGCTCGATTTGTTTACATATAGAGAGAGAAGATCCTTACTGGAAGAGACACAATTTTAGGAACTTGAGGGAGATCAACATACAAGATAATGGAATAAGAGGAAGGTATGAAAGGCATGGAGACGTTATTAATACTGAAAAAAGTCAACCATCAATAACTACTAGTCTATAATGCTTATTCTCCTACATATAGGAAATCTTTATGAGGATCAATTATACAAGAAATGAATAACATTCTAAATTAAAATGTTAAAAGTTTTTTCAGGAGTAATTTAACAAGGGACTTCATTGTCTCTCATTCATACATAAAAATTATTATTTATTCCTTGTCAGATACAGCTACAGAAATAGCCCTTTTAAATGAAATAAACTACAGGGAAGGTATCAAACAAGGAGATATATGCTCACTGAAGGAATCTGATACCATGAAAGAGATCCAGCTTGAAGTTCTGTTGAAGAGGGACTTCTTGTAAGGTCTTCCAGATAATCTTGTTTGGTGATGATCTTGTTCTGATACCACTACATAGCACATGATAGGCATTTAATAAATGTTTATTGGTTAATTGTTTCTAGCCCCTAAACATTGCAGAACCTCCTGCTGATGAGGTGCAAGCTCTGGGAACCCCCTTGAGCTCTCCTTGAATCTTTGAGGTTTAGGCTCTGGGAACCTCCCCTTGAACTCTGATTAAACCATCACTGATTAAATCATCCCATTTGATGAGGCATTTGCATGAGGCCATAAGCCTTATGTTGTGGCTATGAGGCCATAAGCCTTATGTTGTGGCTGGGCCCAGACCTCAGTTACTAGCTTAGCCCTCCATTGTCCATGTACTTCCCGCCCTTGAGCCTATCAAAATATCAATCCACCCTTGAATTGGCCTAGTCCACCATAGCCTGTAGGCTTTAGGAAGCCTCCAGAAATTTCCCACCCTTTATCACTCAATGACCTCATCTGACTTCTCCTGAAGACCCTCCCCTATCTCCTCCTGTAGACCATCCCTAGACTCCTCACACAACTTTCTGTATATAAGATACCATCTTCCCTCCATGTGGTGTGAGAGCACCATAGATGACCTAGCACAGACTTACTCTGTCTAATACAAGTAAATTTTTAATAAACTTTACTTTTCTTTGGGTGAGAAGACTTGAGTCAAATTCATTCAGCATGACCTAGCATGTTGCTATTTTGGGGTCTCCAGAGCAACCCTAACCCTCTTTACGGATAACCTCTTCACTGAATGAGATTGAAATGCCCATGGCTTCATATACTAAGCCCCTGTATGTAACAAGTTTGGAAAATTACTGAATTCTTCCTGAACTCGTATGTGCTTAACCAGGAGTCCCTCTCTTGTGAGAAACAGACCTGGCCATACTTCCTGATAAGATGTCAGAATGATCCTGGACATCTGGATCTCACAATAAATCAGGGAAAATACTATACAACTGTCCAGACAAAGGCCTGGCTACAACAGATGTGCTTATCTACCATTGTCAGACTAAATTTACTTCCCACAAAACTAACTTTGTTTCCCACACCTATTTTTGGCAGTTTTAACTTTAAATATTCCCCCTTTCCTAATGGTCAGGGCAGCTCTCCTAAGGTTTCTTTGGGAGACTTGTCTCTGGCCAGCTCAATAAACTGATGCTCAGAATAACTGACTAGGCTTGGGTTCTTTTGCTCTATGGGTCCATTACACTGTCCATTACAAGATCTATTAGGATTGTGGTCTGTTCATCCATACAAGGAAGACCAAGTGCATGAAGAATGTTTATTGGCCTATTTTACATGTCTTAGCGTGAATACCCTACAGAATTTTTCCATTAGAATACATAAAATATCTTGAACATAGAGCATAGATCGACGTATTTGACCCAAAGTTGAACAGGAAAAGCAAAATAATCTGAATTGTCTGCAAAACACTGGGAAGCTTATTCACATACAAAGCATAGCTCTCTCTGCTTTATACCTTGGCTAATGTTCATTATCAAAGGATCACTGAACATATTTCTGTATTTGTATTGTATAAAAAAATCTTCAATGATTTTTATATATACAAAGCTCCCAAATTTCTTATGAAAGCAAAATCCATCTGTTTTTGTTTAAAACTCAGATTCTTTGGGTATTGCAATAGAGCAGTGAGACATGGAATATAATTTTCTCCTAAGAATTAAAAATGAGTTTTACAAAGAAGGTGATGCAAATGTACATAGTGAGTGTGAGCAGGCTTCAACACATTACCAACAGGGAATTGAATGAGAACAGGACTAAAAGACATCAAGAAATTATGTGGTAAGAAGAGAAGAGGGCTTGGTCATATTGAAGAACAAATGCTAAAAGGTAAATAGCTATGATACTCCATTGCTACCTTCATAATGTCAAGAAGTAAGAAAGACTTACTTTTCCAGTGTTCTTATATCTTAATCCAGTCCACTGCCCACTCACCCACCACATTGTAATCAAATTCGGTGACACTGATTTCTTTGTTTTCCTCAAATGAAACACTTCATCTCTGGACTCAGGGTTTCACTGACTGTCCCCCATGCTTTGAATCCTCTCCCTCCTTATCTCTTCCTCCTGGCTTCCCTGACTTCCTTCAAATTCCAACTACAATCTCATCTACAAGAAATCTTTCCTAATCCTACTTTAATAATAGTTCTTTTTCTTTATTGATTATCTCCAATTATTCTGCATATACTATGTTTGTGCATAGTTATTTGAATGTTATCTCACCTATTAGATTTAGGTTTTATTGAAATATATCTCTCGAAAACCAGACTTTGACAAAGTCCATTGTGATTCAAATGGAGCTACTTGACTATGCCTTTAAATACAAATCAATCTGTCTCTAACAGATTTGCTCATTGTTTGGGTTTCTATGACTCAGGGTGAGTGTAAATAGCAATCGTTTTGTTTGGCCAGAAACTCTGAAGGTCTTCCCCTCCCTGACTGATTCTTTTGTGAAGCCAAAGTAGACCATCTTTTACGTCAATTCTTACCTATCCTTTAACTACTGAACAGGTGTTGCTAAGACAAACTGAAACCTTGGAAAGACCTTAGCTTAAAAAGGCCTGGTCTCCCACTGCATCCTGGACCATTACCAGTTGCCCTGACTTATGTCTTGCCCCTTGATTCATATAATTCTGGAGAAGAGAGCAAGGCTGATAACGTTGCACAGCCCGGCCTCACTTAAATCAAGTTCACTTACAGTCGAGACATCACTGCTCTGCAAGTACCGACCTTGTTGAGGAATGAAGGACAAAGGACAGCGACAACCTGCCAGATCCTCGAGAACAGGGGCTGTCTATTGCCTTTTTTTCTATCCTCAGGGCTTAGTACAATGTCTGGGACATAGTTGGTATTAATAAATGCCTATTGAGTGACAGCATGTTGGGTACACCCCCTTGTGGGGGAGGAGTCACACAGAATAGGCAGTTATAGAATGATTAGTATTCATATGAATTAATTAATATTAATTAATATCAATGGTCCACTTGTGCATTTGAGTATACTCATACTAAATTCTTTTTGAAAGATAATTTTCAAGGAGCTGTTGTGAAAGAGTTACAGGGAAATTCAAATTATGCTTAGACTCATTGGATTCACAGGGAGAAAACTGAAAAGTTGTCTAGTCCAATTCTGAAAGGAAGTATGGAATAATAGAAAGAACATTGGCTTTGATTTCAGATAACCATGTTTTTTTTAATCTAAGTATGGCTAAATATTAGCTGTGTGATATGAGAAACTCACTTAACCTCTCTAGGCTTCAGTTTCCATATCTGTGAAATGGGGAGGCAGCATAAGATCAGACTTTTTAATTTCATGATTCAGTAATTGATGAATTCAGTAATCATGAAACCCTTTGAAACTGAGATCCTGCTGTTTATCATATACCCCAACTAGGTCAATGAATAAAAAAAAGTCTATTTAATATACACACATACTATACATACATACACACACACACACACACCCATATATATATGTAATGTAACGCCAAGGAAAGGCAACTTCCCAAGGTTCAGAATACCAGCATAGGGGCTCTCCATTTTATGCAGTGACAAACCAAGAACAGAGAAGGTCAAAACATGACATCATTCAAAATACAGCATTTACTAAGTGTGATTAAATAATCTCCAAGTACTACACCACCCCTGGACCTTCCAATCATTCAATCAATTACAAAGTCCCTGTTCTAAATAATTCTCCACCCCTAGGCTATACCTTCATTTAGTCCACCACAAAGCCCCTCTTCTCAAATGGAGATTAGTTTCCAAACATAAGTAAAGTACCTTCATTTGTTCAATCACAGAGCACAGAAAGGTCAAAAGTTCCCCACCCCTGGATCACCATTCAATCTACCCCAGAGTTACATCAAGTTTAAACACAGCACTTAATACCCAGATGGAGGTCTTTTCTTCATCTTGACACAAGGCAAGTTCTCAGCAATCTTAGTTCCTGGGGAGACAAGGCTTAGCAAGGCCACAAGATACATTGCCAGTCTCTTCATTAATTCATCCTCTGTCTGCAGAACAGTCCTAGAACCCCTGAAAACATTAGCAAAACCCTCTCCCAGGATTTCTGTAAACATACAACAAGAAAATCCTTCTTCAGGGCTTCTGAACCAACAGAAAGGTTCCCAGACCTCTGCAACAACAGCACTGTCCTTCACCAGTGGACAGTATTCACTCTCTGTCTGCAGGACAGTCTCAGGGCTTCTTAGCCAACAGCCAGGTTCCAGGACTTCTTCAACAGGACTGTCTTTCACCAGTGGACAAATCTGGCAAAAGAACATCAAAACAGACAGACAAAGTACCAGCAAAGCAGCCATGTCTCCTCAGTCCTTGGCAACTCAGGGGCCAGGTCTCAAAAGTCCAGGGCAATTCAAAGTGGCCCTCAGCAATCCTTCTCAGTCTCTCTCTGCCTCCACGAGGTGCTGCTTCCAAAAAGTCCTCCTGCCTCTCTCTTGTCTCTCCAAATCTACGTCACCAGCTCCTCCCAGTTCAGGACTTTCTTTTCACATCAACAAGTCCATCCCACAGGTGGGATTAACAAGCTCTGGGTTTTAACACAATCGATTTGAAAACCAAGCCAATACAGGGGAATCTTTAATTGCCATTACTATCACAATATATATATATATATATATATATATATATATATATATTATTTTTATGTAACAAAGAACATCTGTCCATTTAGGATGGCTAAACCAACTGTACTACAAGAATGTAATGGAATACATTACTGCATTCTAAGAACTGATGAATAGAAAGAATGGAGTGAAGTATAGGAAGACTCATGTAAACTGATACAAGAAGAAGTAAATACAATCAGGAAACAGTATACACAATTATTACAGTAGTGCAAATGGAAAGAACAATAGAATCAAAAATTCAAAACTAAATTATAGGGTCATCTTAATAACAAAAATTGCCCCTAAGAAGAGATGTAAGTATGATCTTATTTCTCTTTGTAGAAGTGGGTGGAACACAACATAAACAGTACTGTTTGATTTGATTAATGTGTTGACTAATTTTGCTAAAGTTTGCTTTTCCCCTCCTCTTTCCTTCTTATTTGTTATGAAAGGTAGCTCTCAGGGAGGGAATGAGGAGGGATATATTGAAAAATGAAGGTGATATTTAATCAATGTTTTAAAAGACCTTCATTATTGACCAGTGATGGCCAAGATCACTGAAGGTATCAGTTCCCTATAACCTTCTACAACACCAATCACAGCAGCACACATTTGTACTGCTGCTGTGAATAATTTCAAAGGTCTAATCACATAGTATAATGAACTGTCTATTTATTCAGCAATAAACTAAACATTGTTCAATAAAGCATAACATTCATAGCAACATTCTTAAGCAAAAGATATCATCTAATATGTATATATACACACACATACATATATACACATATATATGTATGTATGTACATAACACTTAGTATATCATATGACACATAGCATATATCATTGCTTCCTCAAAGTCAGGGTGTCCCATGCTAGGATTTTCCTTAGCACAACACATCCTTAAGTGATAGCAGAAAATACCACAGTATCCACCCCTAGGTTACATTAAGAACAATCACCTTAATACCAAGTGTCTAAGTATTTTTTCATCTTGACTTGAGGTTGACTTCCAAGTGCCATGGCTCTTCTTCTGTTAACTGACAGTTCCTGACTCTAACCTGGATTCACATGTAGGCAGCTCACCTCTCTTGTTCCAGGTCTCAGCTCATGGGGACTACTCTAGTCCAAGCTCTTCCTGTTCCTGCCTGACAATAGGCTACAGGGGTTCCTGCCCACAGCTTCTGCCTCCGACAAAACAAAGCTTAACAGGGCAGCAGCACAAACTACCAATACTACTATCTCAATACACATGCAAAGTTCAGAGGCTCTGTGTTAACAGTTCAGTTCACTTTAACAGCTCTTTAAAGGGGCTTAAGCTAAGCCTGCTTCCCATGGGCAGTTTTCTGCCCTATAGCTCTATTTGCTTTTACAGCTCAGAAACTCCTTCAGCAAGTCTCAATAATCAAAAGTCTTCTCGTTGCTCTCAGAAGTCTCCTCTTCACTCTCAGAGGTTTCCTCCCAGATCTTAGAAGTGTCTTTTCAGCTTTCAAACGTCTCCTCCCAGCTCTTACAGGTCTCTTCTCTTCATTTTCTTCTTCTCAGCACTGACTCTCTCTCTCAACACTGACTCCCTTAATGTCTCTCTCACACTACTGGCTCTCTTTATATACAGTTCTAGTAGGCATTTGGTTGGCTCAAACTTGCTACCCATATCTGATTGGGTAAAACTCAATGCACACATACAAGTCTCTGATTGGCTAGAATTCAATCCAGTAAAAAATCCCACTTTGTTTGCCATTACACCTTCTTAGAGTCCAAAGTAGAAAACCTGTCCTCTTTGCCATCTTTTCCTAAGATCATCATATATAGATGGTACAATGGATAGAGCACTGAGTCTGATTTCAGGAAGGTCTGAGTTCAAATCTGGCTTCAGACACTTACTAGCTGTGTGATCCTGGACAAGTCATTTACCCTTTTGCCTCAGTTTCTTCAACTGTACAATGGGGATGATAACAGCACCTATCTCACAGGATTGTTATGAGGATTAAATGAGGTAATATTTGTAAAGTGCTTTGTACAATGCCTGATGCATGGGAATGCTTAATAAATACTTCCCTACCTTCTTCCCAGTATGAAATTTTAATGTCCTAATTAATTGATACTGAATATTCTCTTAATCAATAAGTACTCATTAAATACTTACTATTTGTCAGGCAATAGGTACTGGAGAAACAAATATGAAAAATGAAAAAATTTCTGTCCTCACAGAATTGACTCACTTCTCCCAAATTTCTGAATTTTTATCTTTTATAAAATCAAGAAATATTTGTTGAATGTCCACAGGGACATAGCAATGTACTAGGCATTTAGAATGCATGTAACATGATGAATATAAGCTCAGCCTAGTGTAGTTTGTGACCTAATAAAAATGAATGACCAATATAATATGCCCTTTAGACATTATTTTTGTGTGTGCCATATTGGCCAATACACCACCTTTAATATTTTCAGTGACTAAGATTTTCTTAGTCTTCCAAAAGCTCCATCTGTCAATGGTAGTTGGTGTGGAAAAGTTCATCCTTTCTGTTTACATTTCACTACAATAATATGGAGGGAGAGAAAAGAGACTTTAATAACCATTCTGTGACCTTATCACTTCCTTTTGGCCTATGTGCTAATGAAAGCTTCAGCTTCCAAAATTATTAGTTTAAGAAAACTAGTAGTTTCTGGGAAGAATGGGAGCTAATGGACATGAAATGATAGTACTTCTTCCTTCCCAAATAAAGGAACAGTGAACACTCTAAAAATATTAACTGCCAAGGCCTGCGTCATTATTAGTGCATTAATATAAGCCAGAAAATGTATAATTATGAACTTTTCAAGGCTAAATTCTCATACCCTGGTGTTATGTTCTTAGGACATAAGTTTGATTCTTCTATGGAGGAAACTGATATTCCTTTAAACCTCCTTCCACCAATGGGAAGGTATGTATTCAGCAAAACCAGACCTCTCTTTCAAGCAGTCCTCCATAGGGAACACACAAAGAATAACAGATCAATTTCTACTCTATGTAGCAATAAGTTATGGATGGAATACAATAAAATCTAACTGTGAAACTTAGTCCATGAACACTAGAGAGCAAATGTTAGGAAAGAAAGAAAGAAAATTATCTCAAATAAAAGTATAGCCCATAACACTTAGTATTACTTTTGACAAATATATTTTAATGTAAATAACTGAGGAAAATACAATGGACCTGAATACTTTTCAGTAGACTAGAAAGTTGGCATCATATGATCCATACCTGCAAAGCTAATAACATATGATACAGTCGAAAGGCATTTACTCAATAGAGGAAGTAGGTGATATAATGGATAGAAAGCAAGGCTTGTAATAAGGAAAACCTGTGTTCAAATTTTGTCATAAATGTTTGATAGCAGGGTTGCCCTGGGCAAGTCACTTAATTTCTATAAACCTCAGTTTCCTCATCTGTAAAAAAGGAATAATAATAGCACTGACCTCAAAGGGTTATTATAAGGATTAAATCAGATAATACAGGTAACAAAGTGTGCAAATATTAAAACACCATATTCATGTTAGTTATATTTTTTAACAATTGCTTATATCGTAGTGATCTAGATTTACCAATAACCTGGATTGGAACAGGGTGCCTATAGTTGTAGGTATTCCCATATCCTCAAGTATCATGTAAAAGCCCTGACATATTCCCACTCAAATGGGATTTACCTAGATCCACAATGGTGAGTGATATGTTGCACCATTAGCTACTATTACTACCACTTTAACTCTTGTTACCATTGTAGTCTATATGTAGTACATAGTATTGTAAAGTCAAGCATGAACAGGTCTCCTGAGGACTGCTGCTGTGAATAGCTTTAGGATGTTGATCACATAGTATAGTGAACTCTCTATTTATTCAGCAATAAAGTAAAGTAAAACATTCACAGAAACCGAAGTTCAACATTCACAACAATGTAACATAGCACCTTATTACTAAAGTGGCCAAATATTCTTAAACATAAGATATAATTCAATAAGTAACAATCTGAATCAATCAAGTACCCACCTAGATTCTTCTTTCATCTTAATTGGAGACTGACTTCCAATCATCCTTAAGAAGCAGTCATTTTTAAGGTGTACAAAGTACAAAGGTATCCCACCTCTAGGTCATAGTAAGTCATACTCTTGTCAGTCATTACTAAGTACCTAAGTAAAAGTCTTTTCATCTGGACTTGAGGCTGACTTCCAAACTCCATGGCTCCTCTTCCATGATCCCAGCTCTTGCCTAAATTCACCCAACTGTCACCTGGATTCACAGGTAGGCAGCTTCCATCTCCTGATCTAGCTCCTGGTCCAGCTTCAGGTCCAGCTACACACATCAAGCTTAATAGAGTTACAACAATACTCACACGCATTGCCGGCACTATCATCAATTCATTTTCTGCCTGTGAAATCAACACAGACAAACAGACAGGGTTTCTATCTGAGAAATTATTACAAATCATCAGTAAAATCCTGGAACCTCTGAAAACATCAGTAAAACCCTCCTTCAGGGAGAAGCTAGGTGGCACAGTAAATAGAGCACCAGCCCTGGAGTCAGGAGGACCTGAGTTCAAATCCAGCCTCAGACACTTAACACTTACCCTAACCCTAACTGTGTGACCTTGGTTAAGTCACTTAACCCCAATTGCCCTAACTTCCCCCCTCTAAAAACAAAAACAAAAACAAAAACCTTCCTTCAGGACTTCTGTAAACAGACAGCAGGAAAGTCCTCTTTCAAGGCTTCTGAACCAGCAGTAAGGTTCTGGGGCTTCTGTAACAACAGCCATATCCTCTATCAGCAGATAGATCTGACACAGTAACATCAACACAGACAGACAAAGTATCAGCACTGCACCCATCCTTCTTCCCAGTTCTGCTCAGTTCCAGCTATGCTATAGCTTTTATATCATCAAGTCCTTCCTGTTCCACCTTCCTCTTATGTCCTTCCTGTTCCCGTGTTTGGCCAATTCCTCCCACTGTGGGTTTCACAGGTTCCATTTCTAACAAAGACTTGATATAATCACAGGTGAGGTTCAAAGACACTTGAAGAGCTGAAACAGGAAACTAAGTGCTTGAGCAACTAAAACAAGGAGCTAAGTACTCCTTTGCTTGCCATTACAAGGATATAGTATGCCTACAATCATAGCTACTGGGGACACAGCCTGATAGAGTCTCTGTGCTTCCAGCTTTACTGAGATAGGAAGAATCAATTTTAAAAAGCAATAGCAATAACTAAGCCTATTGGACTATGGCAGGAATGCTGATTTTATCAAAGGCTGTTGCCCAGAGGAGAAATCCATATTTAATATTGCTGGCATAGCTTCCTCTACTTCTGGTATTAAAACTTTACATTAAATACACAATGCAAATTTTTCCTTGGATCTAGATTCAGGTCTTTCAATTCAATTCAACAAGCATTTATTAAGTATTGTAAAGCCAAGCACAAGCAGCTTTCTGGAGAACTGCTGCTGTGAACAGCTTCAAGGTTCTGATTACATAGCATAGTGAACTTTCTATTTATTCAGCAGGAAATTAGAGTAAAACATTGACAGAAACCAAAGTATGGTATTCACAATTTTAGGACATAGCAAGTTATCACTAAAATGTCCACATAGTTTTTACCAAAGTGGTCACATTGTTTTAAGCAAAGGATATCATTCAGTGAGTTCTTAAGTGAATGATTCTTAAGGAGGCAAGCCTCCTTAATGGACACAAAGTACAAAGGTTAGAGTTCCTCACCCCTAGGTCACTTTGTTTTAATCTCTCAGTCAAAAAGTTTTCTTTCCTCTTAACTGGAGTTTAATTTCCAATCATCTTTAATTCAATTATCCTGAAGAATACAGGATACAGAGTACAAAGTTCTCCCACCCCTAGATTACATTAAATCATGATCTTCTCAGTTGGCATTAAATACCCAAGGAGAGGTCTTTTTATCTTGAATTGAGACTGGGTCTCAGCTTCTATGGTTCCTTTTCCATGGTCCCAACTCCTGCCCAAATCTGCCTAACTGCCACCTGGACTGAAGGGCAGGCAGCTCTCAGTTCCTTGTCCAGCTCCTTATCTAGTTCTTCATCCAGTTCCTTGTCCAGTTCCTGTTCCATATTGAAGTGCATAGTGTCCAATCCACCTGAAGTCCTTCACAGTTTCTGTTCCTGGGAAGACAAAGCTTAGCAAAGCCACAACAACATTCATGCATATTGCCGGCACCATCACCAATTCACATTCTGCCTGTGAAATCAACACAAACCCAAAAACAAGGACTGAGGAATCAACACAAATAAACAACATAGTCCCAGGATCTCTGAAAATATCAGCGATACCCTCCTCCAGAGCTTCTGTAAACATACAAGAAGAAAATCTTCTTTCAGGGCTTTTGAACAAGCAGCAAGGTCCCAGGGCTTCTGTAAGAACAGCAAAGTCCTCTATCAGCAGATGAATCTGACAAAGTAACATCAAAACAGACAGACAAAGTACTGGCACCACAGCCCTTCTTTCTCTCAGTTCTGCTCTCTTTCAGCCTGGGCTTCTCCTTATATGGTCATTAGGCTTCTACCTGTTCCATCCCTTCCTGTTGCATCAACAACAGGAGTTCACAAGTTCAAAGATTTGATGTAATCATGGGCAAGCCTTAAAAGAAACTTGAACTGAAACAAGCTGCTAAATAATAAAATAGATGAAACAAGGCATTAATCACTTCTTTGCTTGCCATTACAAGTACCTACTAGATTCCCAACACTGGGCTAAATGTTGGGGATGTAAATAAAAAGAACAAACAGCCCCTCCCTTAAAGGAACTTACATTCTACTTGCATTCTACATTCTACAGCATGTACAAAGATAAAATGAAGACACATTAATACAAAATAATTTTAGGGCAAAGGAGGCTCCTGGGTAACTGAGGAAATCAGAGAAGGTAGCACTTAATATGAGTCTTGAAGAAAGTTGTTTTTGTTTTTGTTTTTTTATTTTGAGAGGCTAAGGTATGAAGGGACATTCTGACAAGCATAGATATTTTCATACTCATTTGACAGATGATACTGAGGCTGACAAAAGTTAAGTGACTTGCTCAAGGCAACCTTGTTATCTAGCATTTGAGACAAAATTTGACTCAGGTCTTCCTTTTTAAACTCACGACTTCCTGATTTATATGGAAACTAGGTGGTATATAGTGGTTACAGCACTGGAGCTGGAGTCAGGAGAATCTGAGTTCAAATCCAGCCTCAGATACTTACAAACTATCTAATCCTATGCAAGTCACTTAACCCCTGTTTGCCTCAGTTTTCTAATCTATAAAGTGAGATGGAGAAAGAAATGGCAAACACTCTAGTATCTTTGCCAAGAAAACCTAAAATAAGATCACAGAGACTCACAGAGTCTGACATGACCTAAACAACTCAACAACAATTTCCTGACTCCAGGCCTGGACCATC
Organism: Petaurus breviceps papuanus; assembly: GCF_028583685.1. NCBI lineage: Eukaryota > Metazoa > Chordata > Mammalia > Diprotodontia > Petauridae > Petaurus > Petaurus breviceps. The sequence goes on from NW_027185653.1 coordinate 3,592,693, forward strand.
TTGCTGCCCCAACCTGTAGTTTAGGAATACCAATTTTGTACCACATAGAGAATGGATTAGAGGAGGGAGACACTAGAGGCATAAGTTAATTAGAAAACTAATACAATTGTCCAGATGAGAAAGAATGAGAGCCTAAGCCAGGTTGGTGGTCTTCGAATCAGAGATGACTGATATATGAAATGTTGAAGAAACAGAATTTTTAAGACTTAGTAACTTAATGGAAATGGGGAGAGGGAGAGGGGAAAAGAAAATCCAATTATTATTACATTTAAACTAATCTGGGTAATTGGAAGAATGATTTATTATTGACAGAAGTAGAGAAGTTAAGAGGACAAATGAATTTAAGACACTAGATAATTCTGTCTGGGCATGTTGAGTTTGAGATGTCTATGTGACATCCAGTGCCAGAGTTGGAATTTTTCCCTTCTCAGATAAGTAAGTCCATATGCTAACTTGGAAACATCAATATAGTTTAAAGGTGTATATGTATTACTATTTCCACTGTCATGCCATAAATGTGATCCCTGCAGCCATTTAATTGAATGATGTTAAATTAATAATTCCCCTCATTGTTAAACATATCTCAGAACTGTTTTATAACTTTAATATGGCTCACAATTAAATAAATCTCCCTCACCAACCTAACGAAGAAAATGGAAGCTGGATGAGATATTACTCACATATCCTTAATGAGGAATAGTAACAAATACTAATGCCAGGTTGATCTCTTCTCAGAAACAGCAGAAATAGCAGCAGCATTATCTTCCTGAGAGAGGATGAAGGCTTTCAGTGCTCCAAAGCTTCTCTTTTTTGCTAAAGAATTAAAAGACTCCCTTACAACCAAACTTTGTGATTACTCCTGTTCCAAATTTATCTCTCAAAATGTAAAATAAAGACTTTCACCAATCATAATCCATTGGTCTATGCTTTTGAGCATATGGGACTCATCAAATATTTCTTCTAAACCAATGAGTTAGCAAAAATATACACTGAGTTTTGGAAGATAAACAACATGATAGTACTCCTAAGACCTTTCAGAAACTAGCTCTGCAATCTATATCACCTCAGCATCAATGAAAATGGTAATTTCCATCATAACATGAACCTATAGTTAATTATTCTGTGGTGTTCACTTTAAATTTCATTTCTACCATGTCAGTGAATTTTAAATCTGGGGTTGAAGCAGAAAATGTCCTTTGTTTATACATGGAATAATGATCATTACATCCACTGATTAAATCAAATCATAGCAAATTATAACGTCAGGAATTCCTGATAAAACTGCAGTCAGAAACCATTAAGCTAGACATTTGTACTTTCAAATCAAACAATCAAATCTTTGTTGACTCTGAAATATTAAATAAGGTCATAAAGGGTAAAAAAAAAAAGATCATGGTTTTATCAAATCTTTCTGTCATTTGGAATGTGTCTTACTCTCCTATTACCTGAATTATAACATTCTCAGATATTCATCCACTAATAATTGGTTTGGGGAGTGCTTTAATTACATTTCATGAATGACTCAATACTGCCTTTTCTTTCTCTTTAGAATTAGAGTTCTAGACCTTAAATGCTAACTTCCTTAGTAAAAGTGATAAGTTTTAGAGAAATCAGTACACTTTTTCCAAAAAGTACTATTTACAAAAGAATATACTTTATGTTATTCTCCAGACTAGATTCTCAACTTCTCATTTCACATATTCAGTATATTTCTTAATGTTAAGGTCTCAAATTATGGGAAAATATTAATCCACCCAAACGTTGCCTAATGACATTTCAGGCTGCATGATAGAAAAAAGTCAACTGGAAAATTGTTATCAATCTGCCTCCTGAATGAATTATGTGCTACAGAGGAATAAAAAACAACAAAACAGGAAGATGTTATATCTGCTCTGAAGTTTATAGACTAATGAAGTGGGCATGACAAAAAAACATGAAAGAGAAAAAAACAACAGCACAAAAGCATAAGAAGATCATATTAATAATAAAAAATGGCTAGATCTATACTTCACAACTTCAGTGTCTCTGAGGGTTTACCAGTGTAAACTCCATTGGTATAGATGACAATTCCATCATACTTGCTCATCTTGTACAATTCTTGTTCATAGTCTTCCTCAGATCTACTTTGAAGAATAAACCATTGTGCTGGAGGATTTCTCCCTTCTCATTTTAAATGTCTTGGATGCATCAGATGTCCAATCAACCAATACCATTTATTAATCCCTGCTCTGTAGGGAAGATGGCTTGTAAGGACCCTTCCAGTCCTATGATGCCAACTACAAGGAAATATTTATTTGCTTTCTTTCTCTCTCTCATTAGAGGGCTCACTTCCTTTCCAGCCATACCTTTCCATCTCTTCATATAAATAGGATCTGATGTGAAATATTTGGTTGCACTTAAAGTTACCTCTATCTATGATTCCTTAGAAATCATGGAGTTCCAAGTTTTGCAACTATATATCATTACCAGTAGAGTGCCTGTCTTAAAAATATGCATCTGTATGCTTATGAGTAGCTTGAGATCATTAAAGATATTGAACATTTCCCCTAAATTTCTCTACTCCTCTCTCTGCTCTCTCAGTAATCTTATGACTCCTCATGGGTTTAAATTTTATCTCTTTGCCAATGATTCCCAGATTTATATATCTAGATGAATTCTCTCCTTTGAGCTTCTGTCCCACATAATCACTTCGGCATTTCAAACTAGACATCCAGGAGACACATCAAACTCAACTCTTTCAAAACAGTTCATTATCTTTGCACTACACATCCTTCCAAACTTCCCATTTTCTTTTCACAATACCACCATCCATTTTCCCAGGTTTGTAAATGGCATTTTCTTGAAATCTTGACCCCACATCCCGAACTCAGTAACCCATTTATTCAACATTTTGCCAAATGTTGCTGTTTTTACTTTCACACCATCTCTAATATCCTGACTACTCACATAGCTACCAACTTAGTTCAGGCCCTCATTACCTTCTGCCTAGATTACTTCAACAGCTTTCTGACTGGTCTTCTTCCCTCAAGTCTCTCTTCACTTCAGTCCATCCTCTAATACCAAAATGATTTTCTTTAAGGACAGATATAAAAATGTCACTCTATTATTAAATAAACTCCAGTATTTTCCTAAACTTTTTTGTAACCTTTTAAATTCTCCTTTACAACCTGCCCCCAATCTATCTTTCTAGCCTCATTGTATTTTACTCCCACTTTGTCACTCTTCAGTCAAGGAAAACTGGTCTTTTCTCTCTTACTCACACACAATAATGTATCTTTCATCTCTATGCCTTTTCACTGGCTGAGCTTTGTGCCTAAAATGACCTCCCTCCTAATTTCTACCTTATAGATCTTCACTTCTTTCAAGATACTGCTTAGGCACCACCTTCTACTTTAAAACTTTCTCGATCCTCTCTACTACTATGGCTTTCTTACCTCAGTGAAAACTAGCACTTTAATTATTTAACTAATTTTTATTTGTTTTGATGTATATGCATATATGTAACCTTCATGTATATTGATATACCAATTACATATGTATATATAAATACATGTATTGTGTGTATGTTCATATGTGTGAGTTTCTTTGTTGTATCTTCCATTAAAATTTAATTCTTTGCAGGAAAGTATTGTTTCGTTAATTGTATTTGCATCCCCAGAACATAGCATAGTATCTGGCTTAAAAAATATTTGTTAATTGATTGATTAATTGACTGAAATTCAATCCTTTCTGATCTCTTCCTCAGTTAAATTATGAGTTTAGCTCATTGTCTATCTGTTGATATATTACATAAATGAATTGGATATTTAGCTCCTTGTCATAGTATGAACAGTGGTCTCATTGGAGAGACCTTGCCATGCTGTGAAACCTGATGGAATCAGCACAATATTATTTACAAAAATTGGTATCTGGAGTAGCTCATTGTCTATAAAGAATCCATCTTCCATTTAAACCTGACACAGAATACCCACTATGAAAATAAAAAACAGTTTTTTAAGCATATATTTCCTCCTTTTATGCTATGCTAGCTTCTAATATATGATACTCTCCAGGGAAGCTATCCCTTCTCCCTTTTTTACTGAAAAATTGGGTCCCCAAAGCATACTGAAAATGGGAAGTCCAAAATTGTCCAGACCTTTTGAAGCTCAGAAGAGCCTCCTTCAGCCAAGGGAGTCTGTATGTGTGTGTGTTTGTGTGTGTGTGTGTGTGTGTGTGTGTGTGTATTCCAGTGCTCATGAGAGCATAAGGGAAGAAAAAGTCAAGGTTGAACTGCTCCCCTTCCCAGACCACAAATGACTCCTCAAGGGTTTGACTAGTTCTGGTTTACCAATCACTGATATCTAGAATCTACAATTGAAATAATCTCTGATTTTACACAAGGCCCAGAGGACATGTCCAAGTGCCTTTCAATCGATACTTCTTATCTCCCAACTTAGAGATGTATTCAAGTCTTATCCATACTTAGTGAAGAATAAAGATATGAAATATATTTTAGCCTGGAAAAAAATAAACAATCAGGACATAGTAGTTTTACTTTAAGTGATGTGGGTTAATTGTCTAGGTTTGCTCACCCTCCATCCTTTATAGCAATAACAAGACGATCATAGAAGAGTTATTTCTGAGGCTACACTTATCAAGGAATATTGTAAAAAATCTTAACACATGCATAGTGCATGCACTACCGTTCACTTTAGAGGAGAGTAATTTAAAAGTGAATTTTGCTCTACCAAGTCTATTCCGTTTTGTAATCAAATAATATGCATGGTGAGATCCTGTATTCTCTGTACCTTTCAATCAACTTATCAACTGTAAAGACAGCCTACTATAAATCATTTGAAAGGCCTATACTTTCCCTTCTCATATTTTCATAATTTATGCCTTCAACTTATATGTAGATCTCTCTCATAGAAATTCAATAGGAATAAGAAAGTAGCATATGGGGCGGCCAGGTAGCACAGCGAGTAAGAGCAACTGTCGCAGAGTCGGGATGACCTGGGATCGAATCCGGCCTCAGATACTTAGCACCACACCCAGAAATAACTAGCTGTGTAAACTTGAGCAAGTTACTTAACCCCAATTGCTTAAAAAAAATATTAGCATAGGTATTGATAACATTGATGTTTCCTCTATTGCCATTTTAGGCAATAGTGTGATCTGTTATGTTTCTATTCTTTTACAATCTTCTTCTAATTCCCATATCCAATCAATTGTTAAATATTGCCGATTCTATCCCTAGCACTTGTAATAATAATAATGATGATAATAGCTACCATTTATATATCACATACTACATATCAGGCACTTCATAATTATTATCTCATTGGATCTTCAGAACAACCATGAGAAGTATTTATGCCCATTTTACAGATGAGGAAACTTACAGAAACAGAACTAAAGTACTTTACCCAGGGTCACATAGCTACTAAGTTTCTTAGGTCAAATTTGAACTTGTCTTGTGACCCCAGGCTCAATACTTTATCCACTACGCCATCTAACTGCTCCTTCTTTCCATTCATAGCACAACCACCATAATTAAGGCCTCATTAAAATTCATTTCTCACCTGGACTATTGTTAATAGCCTCCTAAGTGTATGTCTCTCCTCAACATCTCCCCTCTCCAATTCATTCTTCACATTATTGGCAAATTTATATTTTTAACATAGGAGCCTCACCATTTTCACTACCTTGCTCTGGAAATTTTACTTATTGACTGTAGGATAAAATAGCATCTGTTCTGTTTGGCATTAAAAGTATTTTATTATCTGACTCATTTACTTTTTCTTTTTTTTTTTTTTAAGCAATAAGGGTTAAGTAACTTGCTCAAGGTTACACGGCCAATTATTTCTGGGTGTGGTGCTAAGTATCTGAGCCAGATTTGATCCCCAGGTCATCCCAACACTGGAGGTAGTGGTCTTACTTGCTGAGCCACCTGGCTGCCCCTAAGCAATTGGGGTTAAGTAACTTGCTCAAGGTTACACAGCCAGGTGTTTCTGGGCGGTGCTAAGTGTCTGAGCCTGGATTCAATCCCCAGATTATCCCAACACTGGAGCCAGTGCTCTTACTTGCTGTGCTACCTGACCGCCCCTAGTTTACTTTTTCAGTCAGATTATAGATTACCCTTCTTCATATGCTCTACACAAATTACCTCCGCTTACTGTTGCTTATGTATGACATCTGATCTCTCAAGGCCAAACAGGATGCTTTGAATGTTAAATCTCATTATTTTTGCCTCTTAGAATCCTTAGTTCTCTCTTCAGGATCCACTATTGTTAGATAGTATCTGTCTGAGGCTGTCCAACAGTTTTCCCATGTTCCCTGACTCTTTGCACAACTATCCTGACACTTTCTCTCCACCTCTTGCCCCTGTTTCCAGTAGATTTTGGAACTGGGAAGTGCTGAGCTCTTGGGGCTCGACTGAGACTAGACCTGAGTAATGCCAAGCAGAGGCAACTGCCAAGGTTTGGAATACCAGTATGGTAATTCTCTATTTTATTCAGTGACAAATTAAGGCAAAACATTCACATAACAGAGAAAATGAAAATACAGCATTCACCAAGTGTAATTTAATAATTTCCAAGTACTACTCCACCCCTGGCCAGCACATACATTTAGTCAATCACAAAGTTTCTCTTCTCAAATGGAGATTAGTTTCCAATCATAAACAAAGCACATTCATTTAGTCAGTCACAGAGCACAAAAAAGTCAAAAGTTCCCCACCCCAGCATCACAACTGAATTACAATTATCATCAGCTAATGCCAAGCACCTTCTCAAAAGGGGAAGTGGAGGGCACAAAGGCCATCTACCCCTGAGCTACAACAAGGTTTAGCTATCATTACAGCATTTAATATCCAAAGAGAGGTCTTTTATTCATCTTGACCCTAGGAAAGTTCTGAGCAATCTCTGTTCTTGGGGAGACAAAGCTTAACAAACCCACAAGATACATTGCCACTGTCCTCATTAATTCACTCTCTGTCTACAGAAAAGTCTCAGGACCCATGAAAATATCAATAAGACACTCTTCCAGGATTTCTGTAAACATAGAACAAGAAAATCCTTTTTCAGGGCTTCTGAACTACCCGAAAGTTTCCAGAACCTCTGCAACAACAGCATTGTCCTTTACCAGCAAACAAATCTGGCAAAACAATATGAAAACAAGACAGACAAAATATCACCATCACAGCCATGTCTCCTCTTTCCTTGGCAGCTCCAGGTGGCAGCTCTCAAAAGTCCTGGGGAGTTCCAACTCACCCTCAGCAATCCTCTCTCTCTCTGCCTCCATGATGCTGCTCCCAAAAATTCTTCTGCCTCTCTCTGCTTGGGCTTTCTCTCTGCTTGGGCTTCTCTCTAAATCCATGGCACCAGTTCCTCCTAGTTCAGCCCTCTCTTTTCACATCAACAAGTCCATCCCACAAGTGGGATTTATAAGCTCTGGGTTTCAACACTCAACCGGAAAACCAAGCCAATACAGGGGGATCTTTAAATTCCATTACTATTACAACTTGGAACATACAGGCTGTATGTGTTTTAGGAGCTGGGAATGAAGAGTATATGAATAATTTTATGTGACTATGACTGTCAGAGAACATATCTGTCCAAATATGTGACAAAGTTACTTCTCAATAAGGAAAACTTTCTTGACAAAAATAAGTTAATAAAAAGAATTTATAAATGAATGTAATTAGAACTACTTCTTGATAAATTACAATGGATAACAATCAGCACCAATCACTGAATTAAGTGTTTACTAAGTCCAACACACTGTGTTATAGTTATCTTATATTATTATTATTAAACATAGGTATGTTTAAGTCTTTAAGTCTCCCATTCTGCTGACTTATCTCCACCCCCACCATACACACACACACACACACACACACACACACACACACACATTTTTAATGGCAAAAAAGGGGTTAGCAAAAATCAGGCCTAATTTTGCTTTTGTGGCATAAGCAGAGAAAATAAACCTGAGGGAAATATCAGCTTTGCTTAACTCAATCTAGTCATGAAACAAATTTGTTGCTTATATGGACATTTTTTTCTCACATTCTGTATGAATCTCTTTTTAACCTAGATATCCTTTCTTTAAGAACATAATCCTTACAAACTGGAGAAAGATAAACATTAAAAGAAAGTTAAGATTTTTTCCAGAACAAAGCAAGTCATATTTTCCTATCTAATCCTTGTCGTGGTGTCTGAGTAAAGAGAACTTCATACAAGCCAAGATGAAAGGAGAGAGTGAGAGAAAAAGAGAGAGACAGAGACAGAGAGACACACACAGAGACAGAGACAGAGAGTGACAGAGAGACAGAGAAAGTGACTAGGTGTTCATTGGTATTTTCTTTCAGAACACTCAAAATAACAAAGAAAACATCTTGGGCAAAAGACAAAATTCCTGCAATTATTTATGTTAGATAGAAATTATTAATAGATAGAAATTATTATTAATTATTAATAGATAGAAATTGTACCTGTTGTTTCAATGAAAATAAGGAAATATCTTCTCTGCAATTCATAGTCTTAAAGAATTACATATAGCATTGAGAGTTTAAATGACTTAGCCAGGGTTACATAGGCAGTATATGTCTCAGGTGGGACTTGAACCAAGATCTTCCTTGCATCAAGGCCCGCTTTCCTTCCACAGCTCCATATTTCATCTCTTGGCATATTAACTTTATATTTAACAAAAATCATGTTCTCTTGGCATGTGAGATCCTTTAAGACATTGAAAATGTGTTTTTATTTTGCTTTTATATCTTTGTATACTATGTCCTAATAAGCAAATTAATCTATATTCACTGGTAACCTTTGAATTTTGCATTCTAATAAACAGAAAAAAGAAATAAGAAAAATGATATCATCTCTTAACTTCACCAGCATCTCTCTCTCATACTGGTCAGATTCTAAAAGCTCTAGATTCCATTTTCTTTAGGAGATGATGTATTGCAGTACCATAGTAACATTATATTCAGGAGGTTGAAATTTAACTTCATCCGTGTATATGTGTTTGATTTCTGCCTATGACTAAGTTCTTTCCTAATAGCTTTTATTTTTAATGATTCACTATTTCCTTTAGATGCGATATTTTCTTCCTTTAAAGCCCTATTCTCATGCCTCCTTTGAGTGAGGAAGTGTAACTGGATTCTTAAAGGCTATAACAGTAGAATCCATCCTCTGGCAGGTCTTGACAAGCTTCAGAGCATAGGGATAATGGCAGACAAAATGTCAAATGACTGACAACTACTTGAACTTGGAGAGGATCAGCAACCAGTTGGTTGCAAGGTGAGGATCTTTTTTTTCAAGTATGCCAATCATCAATAGCATCTACAAAAATGTAGAGGAGGTGTGGTCTATATAAATATAGGGAACTTAGCTTATAAAAACACAAATCTTTGAAGTACTAAAGGAGCAAGCCAATGTCTAATTAGTGTTTTCCTTCTTCTACCACCATCCTTCTTACATGTGTGGATGGCTGCATCAGCCTTCTAATGAGTCAGTCTTTACAGTCTTTTCTCCCTCCAATGAATCCTATATCCTCCAATATCCTCCTACCTAATTAATCTCCTTAAATATCAGTTTATCTCAAAGTATCCTGCATGTAGATAGTAGTATCTAGGAATATATGTGATAAATAAGTATTTCATTCATTTTTCTCCCAATATATTTATTTATTTTAAGTTTTCAACATTCATCTCCTCAAGATTTTGAGTTACAAATTTTTCTTCCTATTTTTCCCCTACCCCCACCCCAAAACTGAGCCTAATGAATACCCCTTCTCCCAATCTGATCTCTCTTATATTCTCCCTCATCCCTCCCTCCAAACTTTATTTTAAACATTTGTTTTTAAAACTTTGAGTTCCAGATTTTTTCCCTTCTTCACTCCTCACCCATGATCACTGGGAAGATAAGCAACTCAATATAGGTTATACATGTGAAGTTATGCAAAATATTTCCATAGTAGTTATATTGTGCAATACTAACTATAATTCCCTCCATCCTATCCCACCCCACACTTATTTTGTTTTTTCTTTTGACCCTGTCTCTTTTCAAAAGTGTTTGCTTCTAACTACCCTCTCCCTCAATCTGCCCTCCCTTCTATCATCTCCCCTCTTATCCACTCCCCCCTCCAATTTTCCTGTAGGGTAAGATACCAAATTCAGTGTGTATGTTATGCCCTCCTTAAGCCAAATTCAATGAGAGTAAAGTTGACTCATTCCCTTTCACCTTCTTGCTCCCCTCCATTGTAACAGTTTTCTCTTGCCTTTTTTCATATGAGATAATGTATCCCAATTTATCTCTCCCTGTCTCCTTCCAATACATTCCTCTCTCACCTCCTAATTGTATTTTTTTGGATATCATCCCTTCATATTCAACTCCTGCTTTGCCCTCTGTCTATGTATACATGTACATATATATATATATATATATATATATGCACACACTCACATGTATATTTATACACACATAGACCCTCCTATGCATACACACACAAATATATATATGTATGTATGTATGTATACATATACATATATATTCCCTTCAACCATCCTCAAACTGAAAAAACCTCTTATAAGTTACAATCATCATTTTTCCATGTAGGAATGTAAATAGTTCAACTTTAATAAGTTCTTTATGATTTTTTTTTCCTGTTTACCTTCTCATGCTTCTCTTGCTTCTTGTATTTGAAAGTCAAATTTTCTGTTCAGCTCTGGTTTTTTCATCAAGAATGCTGGAAAATACATTATTTCACTGAACAACCATATTTTTCCCTGAGGCATTATACTTAGTTTTTTTGGAGAGGTGATTGTTGGTTTTAGTCCTAGCTTCTCTGACCTCTTCTGTCCCTTAATGCAGAAGCTGCTAGGTTTTGCATTTTCCTGATTGTGTTTGCACAATACTCACATTGCTTCTTCCTGACTACTTGCAGTGTTTTCTCCTTGACCTGGGAACTCTGGAATTTGGTTATGATTTGTTTGGATTTGTTTTATAGTATTTTGATTTATCATAAAGTCATTAGTTTCCAATTGCTCCAGTCTAATTTTGAATGAGTTGTTCTCTTCAGTAAGCTTTTGAAATTCCTTTTTCATCTGGAAAATTTGGCTTTTTAAGGCATTCTTCTCCTCATTGGCTTTTTTGGACCTCTTTTGTCATTTGGATCAGTCCATTTTTTAAGGTGTTATTTTCTTCAGTATTTTTTTGGGGTCTCCTTTGTCAGGCTTTTGACTTGCTTTTCATGATTTTCTTACATCATTCTCATTTCTCTTCCCAATTTTTCCTCAACTTCTCTTACTTGATTTTCAAAATCCTTCCTGATCTTCTCCATGGCCTATAACCAGTTCATACTTTTTCTTGAAATCTTTTGATGCAGGAGTTCTGACTTTGCTTTCTTCCTCCCATTCCATGCTTTGATCCTTTGTGTCCCCAAAAAAGGATCCTATGGTCTGTTTGTGCTTCCTCTGCTTGCTCATATTACCAGTCAATTACTTGACTTTTGAACTTTTTGCCACAGTAGAACCCTGCTTCAATGAATGTCGCAGAGGGCTATGTCCCAAATTGCTGCTGTTTTTACAGGTGCCAGACCTATTAGGAGAGCATCCTCTCTGAAGCCTCCACAAGCTCTGGCACCCTGGCCACACACCCCAGGACCTCCACCCAAGACTGCAATCCAGACACAAGCAGGTTAAAGCAAGATTGATTACCCTCTGAATGACTTCTTGATCCCCCTACAATCTGCAGTCCAGGAGCTCAATAGGTGACTGTGAGGCAGCAGCTGAAGCCACCATGCCTCTGCTTCACCTGCGGGACAGGGGCTGGACCATGTTTTCTTCTCCCCTCAGTTCCAGTAGTGTTCCCAACTGATCTTTTACTTTCTTTTGGGAATTTATGAGTTGTCTGGAAACCACCACAGCTGCTGGTGATTCACTATCCTGAAGTCTACTCAGGCTGCCACTGGTCAGAGCCATCCTGGGGCTGGAACTGGGTGGCTTGTTGGGACTGTGCTTGCTCAGCCCCCAGCCCAGTGCAATAGACCTTTCCTGTTTGCCTGCCAGGCTGCCTGCAGTGGGAGATTTGTTAATCACTGTCACTTTGTGGGTTCTGTAGTTCTAAAATTTATTTAGTCATTTTTGCTTTATATGTATTGGATGTGGTGGGAGCTGGAGCCATGAGGAGGTCCTGTTTTTACTCCGCCATCTTGGCTCTGCACCCTAAGTATTTCATTCTTATCATTGGTGTGAATAATAATGGAGTTTTCCACTGTTGTGAGATGGTATTGTCAGATCTCACACATGGTTTGATTGTGAGCAGCATCTTCCTCTTGGTTGTAGAGTTCTCTGAGTCAGACTTCTAGAGGAAAGATGTCTGAGACAAGCATGGGAAAGAGTGATGGGGTGCATGAGACGACGGCCCCAATAGCAATGTTCAATGTGTTGGTTTTCACAATAATTTTGCTTTGCAAATTCTGGTATCTAAGTATGGGAACTTATACAAATTAGGTCTTTGAGTCAATAAATGCGTTTTGCCTCTGGTGTAGACTGGAAAGGCTGGGGCGGTAACGTTTCAGAAAACTCATGGGAAACACTAGGAAATTAAAGAATCTGCAGATGAATTAGTATTAGTATCCCATAGAGCTGAAGAACAACTTTAAGGCTTTTGTTAAAATCACAGTCCCCCTATTGAAGCATGTCCTCCATCCCGTAATAATTCACATGAACTCTTTGATGACCTCTTCTGTGCCCCGGTAAAATTTTCTCTTCAGATTTACATTTTTTCTAATTTTTAAATGTGATCCTCATAGACAGGAGAATGGCCTAGACTGATTCAGAATGTGGAATACATAGACGATGATATCATCAAGACACACCCATGATGACATCACCAAGACAAACTGTCCTCAAAACACTAACTTCATGAACCACTGGAAAAAGTGACAGCTTATTCATACCACTAATAGTATAATGTGGTATTCACATATGATGGACCCATTTTGGAGAGGCATCTTCCTGTCACATATAGACCAGGAAATATATTCCTGGGAGGTCCAATGGTGTAAATTGGCTCCTAATGACTAATTTTTCAGATTGAGTATCACAGATTTAAATGTTCTTGGATTATGAAAGTGTTCAGGGATCTTCAGTAATGACAGAATATCTATACTACACTTTTCTTTTAACAAATGGCATCAGGGCATGAGTGAACTAGTGAAAGGCATGATAAAACCATCTTTGTTCATTTCTAAAAAATGACCAAGGGGCTTCTGTCTTTATTTTGCTAAAGCAGCAGATCTAGCTGGTCAGGCAACAAGGTTGATCTCTAATTTGAGTGAAGAGGAGGTGGGTGGAATCTCTGCCATGAGCACTCTAAACAAAAAAAACAGATTAATGGGCTTGATGAGTCCTTGTCGTATATCTTCAGAGAGATGATGACTAGAGGTGTGTGGCAGGACTGAAAGAAGACCTTGCCTGAATGCTACTTGTACAAGGTATAAGCTAATGTAACAGGTATATAAATACCTGCCATGTGCCAGTCACAGCATTAGTCAATGGGAATGAAAACAGTTTATATTCTGAGTATATATATATATATATATAAAAGAACACTAATAACTAGGGGAATCAGCTTGTACTTCCTTGAAATGGTGGTAAGTGAACTTATCTTTTAAAAAGTTAGGGACTCTAAGATGCAAAGGCAAAACAGAAATGTGTGAATTCTGGGTTGGGGGGGTAGAGCCACAGACATAGGAAGTAGAATTCCTATTGCAACCAGGCAGTTTGGCTGAAATGTAAAGTGCAAGAAGGAGAAATAAGTTTAATTAAGTCTAAAAAAAAAAAAAGGAAACAGGAGCTAGATGGTGATGTACTTTAAATGTTAAACTTCATAGAGTTTCTATTGTTATGCAAAAAGATATTGAGAACACCAAGTTGTCCTTGATGAGTTAGTTCAAGCACCACCCCCACATACACACACACAGATGAGCTGCATTCCAAGTTATTGAAAGAATTTATGGAATACAATGAAGAACAGTTTGTTCCATAACCATCTTCTATGCAAAACATTGTTCCTGACACCTGCTTTCTCCTTGCTTAAATATCTTTGTTAATTTGTATAACATTGCTTTTTCCCAGTAGAAAATATACTCCTTAAAGGTAGAGATTGATTAATTTTTCTCTACAAAAAAAAGTGATATTCAGTGCCTACCACAATGTTTCTGCACATAGCAGACTCTTAATAAATTTTTGTTGGATTATATTTGAAATAAAAGTGTTATAATGATGGAGAAGGACAAAAGTTCCAGCTTTTAATAAAAGAAAATTGATGGATTCTTCAAACTACATGGCACTGAATTTATAGAAATTCTTGATTATTAAATGAATTGTTAGTGACAAAGTGTTGTAGAAAAGGAAAGATTCACCAAAAAGAGTGTTCATGGCTTAATCAAGAAGAGGTCATACCAAACTGACATAATTTCAGTTTTTGAGAATTTCTAGACTGGTATGTCAGGGAAAAGGTACAGATGCATAGTTTACCTCTTTATTATTGGTGTCACAAAGATACTTTCAGTTAGCCTACAAAACATGAGCTTACATACTAATACTTATATTCAGCTATAGAAAACAATCATTTAATCCACCTGCAATGATCTACTGAGCACTAGGCGCAAAAGAACAATATGATAATAATCTGCCCTTTGATGATTTCTTTTCAAGTTCCAAATATAAGATGACAATAACTAAAATGACATTTGCGTAGCATTTTGTAGTTTGAAAAGAACTTTGTATGTTTTCTTATTTTGTAGTAGAGTTAGGTGAATTCAGAACTAGCTCCCTGGCCAGATCCAGAGATTAACAATAAATGATTCAAAATTATTTTTGAAAGGGAGTCTCTAGTGGAATTGCCTAGGAATCTAGGTGTGTGTGTGTGTGTGTGTTTGTGTGTTTCTTTTTAGCATAGGCTTACACAAATGTATGGATGGTATCCTTATCAAATTCTTAGCTGACTTAAAGCTAGGAAGGATAGCTAAAATGCTTGGTGAGAATCAGTTTCCCAAGATAGCTAAAGTCTGGAATGAATCAGAATTTGACAAAGTAAAATAGAAAAAAAATGTTGCTAGTATAAAATGTGAGAGGCATAAGTAGATTATTTGTCTGAAAAGGATCCGTGAATCAATGGATTTAAAGTTCAATTTAGATCAACAGTGTGCTATAGCAGCCTATATATGTGTGTCTATATTTCTCTCCATATATATGTGTATATACACATACATACATATATACACACATGTATGACATACATATACCTAAGGATATATTGATATAGCTATACAGAGAGACATGTAGATGATAGACAGAGAGATAGATAAGTAGACAGATAGCTAGTGCTACTTCAGACACGATAAGAGGCAGAGAATTCAGAACTAGGACACAAGAACATAAGTTCACTGTCCTTCACCCTGTCACCTGTTAAAACTACTGGGTTTAGTATATTCAGTACCTGAACAAAGGGTTATTAGTCGACCCCTTGATGTCTCTGGGGGGATAGGGAAGAGGTTGCTTATGGCAAAAAGGATTGATGAGAGAGCAAAAACAGAGAGAGAAAAATATAGACCAATTTCTCTAATGAATATTGATGCAAAAATTTTAAATAAGATACCAGCAAAGAAATTAAAAGAACATATCACAGAGATCATATACTATGACCCAGTGGGATTTATTCCAGGAATACAGCAATGGTTCAAAGCCAGGAAAACTATAATTGACCATATCAATAACAAAACAACAAAAATCATGATTATCTCAATAGACACATAAAAAGGTTTTGATGAAATACCATACCCATTCCTATTCCTATATGAATACACACATACACACATGTATATATATATACACACATATATATGTATACATGTGTGTATGTTTTAAAAGTACTGATGACTAGGTCAAGAAGAACTGCCTATGCTATAGATCATCAGTGATGAGGAGAGATGGGGGGATGGTTTCCTGGCTCGTTTTGAGGCAGTCTCTTTGATACAGTGAATGCTAGCTCTCCCTTAGACTTTGTTGATGTAGGAAGGAGTAGAGTTCTCTCCTCTCCCTAGCAACATCTATGATGGTAACATAAATATGGCAGTAAATAGATGTTTTTGCCTTGAAGAGCCTGCAATTGGAATCCAGATCCCTTTTGGTCTCTATGTTTCTTTCTCTGAGTGAAATTCACAAAGCAAAATTGCCAGAGAGTGAACTTTCACAGCCATTGTAGTAAGTTCACGAGTCTGAAACCTTGGAGTGTTTATGGATCCCAACTACCAACGGTAGGCGATTCCTACAATTACAGTTTGTGTGTATATGTGTGTGTTTTTCAGGCTTATGTTAATAACCAAAGTTGGGAAAGATAATCACTCTGAATTATTGTTTGGTGACCACCATTCAAGGAAAGAAACCCAAAGCAGAAAAGGCAGTCATAGATTTGATGTTCATATACAGTTACCTATGCAAGCAAATATATTCATGGTACCACTTGCTTAACAGTCACAGCCACTGTTATTGTGCTGAGCCTTGACAAAGAGACTGCCTTGAAAACAGACTAGAAGATATCTGTAATGTTAATAGAAATTTGAAGATCTTCCCTGCCCCCTTAATAAGCCTAAATTGAACTTGAGGACCTTTCCTGATGTGAAAACATACTCTGCCCCTTAATGGGCTGCATGTGCTCACCTGGAGCCTGTGGTGGGAGGCTTGTTTTTCAGGAAGGCACAAAGTTTGTTGCTTTGTTGTTAAGTGGGTCATGATGATTGTGATGTTCCCTGACCCTGGAGAAGGCTATATATTCCTTTGATGTGAGGTTCTGCTTCGGGGCTCACTTTGGGAAGAGTTGTGTGATTTGGCCAGATGAGACTCTGGGCAGCTATTGAGCCCCCTGGCTTTGAAAAATCCAGACGTTGGTGCTTCTCTCTGGTGACTAACT
The DNA here is from genome assembly GCF_028583685.1 of Petaurus breviceps papuanus. Taxonomy (NCBI): domain Eukaryota; kingdom Metazoa; phylum Chordata; class Mammalia; order Diprotodontia; family Petauridae; genus Petaurus; species Petaurus breviceps. The sequence continues at coordinate 3,609,654 of NW_027185653.1, forward strand.
AGGTATGGATATAATGGTCAGATAGCTAGAAGCCCTGTCTGCTGAATTGTTTTTGTTTTTTCTCTTATAACTTCTGTTTGTATTCTCTGAAGTTCAGGATGCTGACTTTTTCACCTGAACTAGGTAAATGATATATGTTTGATTGAAGTAAGATTGTTAACCCTTTTTGAGTTGCTTTCCTTTAGAAAAGCAGATCAAAGAATCTGTGCTAACAGCCATCCTGGGTATGCTAGTGTACTTGCTGCTACAGTATCTTAGTTCAATTCTTATGGCTGAGAGAGATGGCTCTTCTAGACTAAATCACCAGTTCTCATTTGTATCCCTCCCCCTTCTTTCATTGGGAACAAAGGATTAAGCAAAAGTGTTACTTGGCAATTTTAGCTCTAAGGGGTGTCTGTGTGTGTGTGTATGTGTGTGTGTGTGTGTTTCTAGGTGTATGTGGATAGAGAGAAAGACATATAGAAGGATAGACAGATAGATGAGGTAGCTAGGAGGTGCAGTGGATAAAGTACTGGGCTGGAGTCAGGAAGACCTGAATTCAAATCTGACCTCAGATGTTTACTAGTTGTGTTACCCTGGGCAAGTCACTTGACCCTATTTGCCTCAACTTCCTCATCTGCAAAATGAGCTGGAGAAGGAAATGGCCAACTACTCCACTATCTTTGCCAAGACAACCCCCGCAAATGGAGATCACACTCAGACGCAACTTAAATGACTGAACAACAACAATTTTGTGTTTGTAGGCGTATGTACATAGTATACATATGTATGTATGTATGTGGCATACAGATAGATATAGATATATATTCTCACATATAATCTGCCCATTCTAAGTCTTCCAGCATATAAAGCAAGTTGCAAAGCAAACTTCCTATAAAAATTTCGAGGCAAGGGAAAGGAAGCTCTCCTTGTTAAGAAGTGTTGACTTTAGAGGTGCCATATTGTTGTTTATCTTTTGTTTTCAAAGAGAATCCATAACATCACAAGGCGATATCTTGATTCCTTTGTGAATCTACTAAGTGTGGCAGAGTTGCACACAGTTATAAGCTTCTCTGTGTTTTCCAGAGTCATTAAAGTCTAGTGGTAAAACAAATTCAGGATGACTTGATAGCCCAGGATGCAGTGGATGACCCTGACATCTTAGATGTCTGTCCAAGCTCTAAGCACTCCTCAATGCCTGCTTCAGATGCCTTCATGGCCACTGGAACAAACTGTTTTCATGTGCCCATTCCACCAGAGGAGGGCTTCAGATGTGTGGGGCAGACAATCCCCTAACTCACCAAGGGGTTTGAGGCCTGTGGGTTACCCTAAATCTCAAGATGCCATTCATGTTAAAGCTTCTTGGAGCCACAGGTGAGAGTTGAGGGCCAGGTAGACACCAAAGGTGAAGAAGTCCTGAAAATGGGTGGGCAAACCCTCACACTGGAAATGCTAGTCCTCCTTGATTATCCGGTGCACCCTGGAGAGACACCATATAGAATGCGTAAAGGGAGTTTTCTGAACAGAATTTATAATTTAAGAGGAAAGAAGTATGTAATCTTCTGAAAAAGTCTTGATCATCTAAGAATGAATGCAGTAGGAGATTTAGTCATTGAATACCATAGACCTACTTGATGATTTTTTCCCAAGAGCAGTGCTAACTGTAGCATCTAAGATAATATGCAATATATCAGCAGTTCTGTTTTATAATATTCAGCTGGCAATTTCACATTTGTGTATCCACACTGAAAGTTCTAGTCCATTATTTGTATAGCACTCAGTATGATACCACAGGCTGTTCCTCCTCCTCCTCCTCCTCCTCCTTCTCCTCCTCCTCCTCCTTTAATAATTCATTTCCACTACCTTGATTCTGGAATACCCATTTACCTCAGACTGTAAGATCTGCCTACAATATGTCCTGGATTTGACGAGCTAATTTCAAACACTTCTGAGGTCTCTTTTGCCCATTCCCAAGTAGGGTTTAATGAAGGATTTATCAGGGTAATGGAGCACAACTGTCTCTGCTTTACCAGGCCTGTCCATATAGATAGTAATCTTCCATATCTGTGGAGGAAAAGAAGAGGTGATATGTGCAGCAGAATATTTTCATCAACAATTAATCTTCATATAAGTAGTGCTATTTGAGCATGAATTATTGCTGCTTTTACATATATGTATATACATATATACACATATACATATGTACACATAGACACATGTGTATATTATATAGACACACATATTGTATATATACATATAGGTATGTGTGTATATATATATATATATATATATATATATACACATATACATGAAGCCTTTTTTTTCTGATGTATTTTGCCTTTGATCTGTATTTTAGGGTTTTGAGAGTGTTCATAGGGCAGAATAAGGGTGCTGGAGTAGGAGACAATCTGTCTGACCTAACAAATGGTCTTTTGGATTCAGTCTTGGACAAACTGGGATATAACATTTCAATAAGAATTCAACAAGCATTTTTATAAAATATCAAGTATTTATTAGATGTGCTATAATTCCAGGGATAAAAAGAAGGAAGGAAATAAAGGAAGAAAGACAAAGCAAAAGAAAGAAGAGAAAGAAAAAGAAAGGAAGGGAGGAAGGAAGAAAGAAAAGGAGTGAGTGAGGGATGGAGGAAGGGAGAGAGGGAGGGCAGAAGAAGAAAAGAAAGGAAGAAAGGAGGGAGAAAGAGGGAAGGAAGATTTCTTGATTTTAAACATCATTGGGGGAAGGAAGGAGGGAGGCATGCAACCAAATATATATGGAGGTGAGAAAGGAAACTTTTCTGACATGTGAGATGGAATATCACCTATAGTGAATAGCAAGTAGGCTAGTTTAACGGAAATCTACAATGCATGAAGGATAATGGCCTAGAAAAGAAAATTGAAGCCAGTTTTTGAAGGGCTTTAAAATCCAGACTAATTTGGATTTAACCCTACACAGAATAGAGATCCATTAAATTTTCTCAAGCAGGGAGTATCAGATTGACAGCTATATGGAGGATGAGCTGCAGAAGAAAGATACTAGACTCGGGAAGATCAATTAGGAGGCTATTATAAGAGTTCACATGAGAAGGACTGAATTGCAAAGGCACCTGTGTAAGTAGAAAGAAGGACCTGGATATATTGTGGAATTAAAATTGATAAAGCCTTAGCAACTGACTTGATATAGAGGATGAAAGAAAGGGAAGCGAGGATGAATGAAAATTGATGATGGTTCCAATACTGAGAAGTTAGAAGAATTGGTAGAATTACAGAAAAAAGAAAGTTTGGAAGAGGAGGGCTTAGGGGAAAAGATAATGATTTTTTTGGACATGTAGATATGACATTCCCATGGAGTACCTGTTTGGAGATATCAAATAAATCTTTGTGTAATAGATTTTGACATTGGAAGCTATTGTCTATTGAAAAGACTATCTTGTTTCTCAACCTCTGACTTAGCATGAGAAATATTAAGTGACCTTGTAAAATGGTCACTGTCTCAAGATGGGCAACCTGCCCAAAGCAAGTTCTACCAATTTTCTTGAGAACAACCTTGAAGAATCTACAGTTATATTAATGTAGAAGGCAAAGTCTGCATAGTAACTTTCTCACAAAAGTTACAAAAGAGAAATAAAGAAAAAATGTATTAAATTTTGAATAACAAGATAATAAATCATGACATACTTCAAAGAAAACTGTCTTAGCACGAATGTTTTAACATTCAAACTGAAAAGATCACAATGTGCTACATATTTCAAAAAAATGGAAGAAAATCTCCAAAAATGGGGACTGAAGTGGCAACTGCAAGTATGAAATAAGCATTAAATGGATCCAATCCCTTACATAAGGCTTGATTCAAGATTAGCCTTACATCTACAGACATTTATATAACAGTGGCATATCAACTTGTGAAATAGATTTTAGTTCATATGCAACGTACCAGTCATTAAATAGCCTACCATAAACATTAAGAAAAAAATAGTTACTATGAGAAAGGCATGGGGAAAATTAGAGTTTTAAAATATGCTGTATAAGTATTTATTCACAAGACTTATGAAGAGCCTAGTATTTATAATGGGGCTTTGTGGTACAGGAGATGGAGAGTTGATATTGTAGCCAGAAAGACCTGGATTCAAATTCCACCTCTGACACTACTAGCTGTCTGATTTTGGGAATGCTTAACTTGTCAAGGGAACAGGTGACTGTCTTGAACTATAAATTGCAGAGTAGGTTCCAATCTGCATTAACTGACATAGTTTCCTTATTGGACATTTCATAGATGTATATGTATATATCAATGAAATCAGAGGGCTAGTTAAAACAAGCCGTAGTACTGAAATCATTTTTATATTCATCAACTTATTTATACATTAGACTAATTAAATTATTATATCTAATGTTAGGACTGGGTAGGTGAGTTTTTCCTCCCTTTCTCTTTCCACTAAAGGAAACTTTTCAATTTGGGACTCAGGTATGTGCAGATCAGGTTCAATGGTTGAAGAAGCTGAACTACTAAAACAAGATGCAGGATCTTTCTTTCTCAAATTCTCTATTTATACCCTCTAGCCCACAGATAATAACTTAAATATTAGGTATGGGTCGTATCTAGGTCTGCCTAAAGAAGGGAATACATGAATCAGGTACAGGGCAGCTTGTAATTTCTTCCTTGCTAACACAGAAGACACAAGCTTACATTAACAACTCACTTAACTTGTTTGCCTCAGCTTACACACCCACAAAATGGAAGCAACAGCACCACCTACCTGGCAGGGTTGCGTGAATATGACATGAGATAGTGTTTTTAAGTGCTTGGCATAGTGCTTGGCACATATAAATGCTTATTGCCTTCCCTTCCCCACTTAAAACAAGAAGTAATAAAACCATTAATATACTTTTCCACTTAAAACAGTAAGACCTGATGCAATTTGTGACAACAATGAATAGCATTTTACATCTAACCTTAGCTACATATTAGTCAAATAATTTTCTCTAGGGCCATGTTTTCTGACAAGCCAGGTCAGAGCCTGGAATCATTCTCATGACAATAATCATATTTTCTTCAAAAAGTTGCTTTCTTTCTTTTTTTTTTTTCTTTTTGAAGGGGGAAGGGTAGGGCAATTGGGATTAAGTGACTTGGTTAAGTATCTGAGGTCACATTTGAACTTCGGGTCCTCCTGACTCCAGGGCTGGTGCTCTATTCACTGTGCCACCTAGCCACCCCGAGAGGTATTTTCTACAAAGTAGTTGGCAATGACTGTGATAAGAAACTGACAGGTCATCTAACTAAGTAGAGCCTGCAAAATTTAGCTGAGACATCAAACTTTAGCTCAGGTTAATGATAAGTCAACTACAGCTTCAAATGGTTTTTGTTTGTTTTTGTAGTTTGAGGGTTTATTTGACAAATAAAAATGGTCCAAGCTTTTTAATAATTTTCTTCACTCCTCAGTCTAACATGTTGATTGGTGAGCTGAGCTGCTCTCTCAACAATAATAACTTTCTGATTCTTAGAGGAAACATTGTGAGCAATCTCACACAGTAAGATGTGTTGCACATCAGCAGCACTCACAGCTCTTTGCCACCATGCACCAAACACTTCCTGAACCCACTTGGTAGCATGTGTCTTTTCTTCCTATTGCTTCCATAACCAACACTGGGCATCGAGATCTGGTCCTTGAGTCGTCTTTGCACACTGTTGTCAGTGCCTCTTGGTTTATGTGCCAGCTTCTCTTGATCATGACATATCTGTTGGACTGCTGCCAGATGAACTTCTCGGTCCTCTTCTTGATGATTTTAAGCTTCACAAGGGGTCTGAGGGCAGGTATATGCCACTGGCAAAAAGATAGCAGCCCCTCCACAGAAATCACTGACTCAGAGAGAGAGCTAGAGTTTCAGTGTTAATGGTTAGTCTGAAAATTCCAGCTATAGCCTCAGTACTTAACTGACAAGTTTATTTTACCTGAGACCTTCCCCTTCTGCTATCTGCTGCTTGATGTGTAAAATTTTGCCTTCTCCTTTTGTCCTTTGTAAAACTCCATTGTATCCATCCAACCTATATAATCAAAAGCCATATAAAGAAGCTTAAGACTGCTGCTTGGAGTATACTGTAAGTTTATTCTCTGAGTATAAAATAGGCCACTTAAAACTGTTTCTGCATGTTGATAAATATGATTGACAGCAGCACCTATAAATGAATCCTTGGACAATTTTTATATCAATTGAGGATCTAGAATCTCACAAGAATGACTCCATGCTAGACAAATCTATCTCAGAATTTCTCTTTACTCACCTACAGTTAGAAAAGAAACACAAACCAGTAAAAAGTAATGAGGGGCTCAAGATCCAGGATCAATTCACCTAATCCTGCTCTACAAAATAGTCAAATAAAAATAGAGAAATCAAGGCTTTCTCTCCATTTTAGATTGGGAAGCACTTCCACTGGTCACCAGCACAGGACTAAGGGGGCAATGAGAGGATTGCTTCATTATCTCAAAGTGCTCAAGCACTTTCAGCATTAAGCCAGCACACATGGATTTAGCCTCAGGGAGGCCTGACTAGCTTGCTGGCTGGAGGGACTTCAGATCACCAGGAGCTGTGGTGGTTTCCAGAATTATCAACCCATAGATGCCAAAGACACAGTGAGAGGTCAGTGTAGACTTTGCGGGAACAGGGAGTTCAGGAGTTCAATCTGGCCTTTGCCCTGGGTCAAGAAGCAGCTTAGGCTCCACAGCTGCTTCAGAGTTCCTGGCCTGCAGATTGAAGGTGGAAAAAGCAACTAGTCTTAGGGTTAATCACTTTGCTTTAAGCCACTTGGATCTGGATTGCTGTCTAGGGTGGAGGTCCTGGGATGTGTGACCAGTTTGACAGAGTGTGGGGATGCTTCAGAGACTGCACCCAATTAATATCTATAGCAACTAAGAAAACTCCAGTGATTGGGATAAAGCTCCCCTTTCTGGTAGCAGAGTTCTACTGTGGCAAAAGGCTCAAAAATCAAGTAATTGAGTGGCAACATGAACAAGCAAAGGAAGCAAAGCAAACAGCAATACAAAGACTCCTATTTTGGGGACAAAAAGGATCAAAGCATGGAACAGGAGGAAGACAGTGAAGTCAGAACTCCTGCACCAAAAGCTTCCAAGAAAAAATATGAGCTGGTTGCAGACCACAGAGAAGCTTAAAAAGAATTTTGAAAACCAAATAAGAGAAGTGGAGGAAAAGTTGGGAGGAGAAATGAGAATGATGCAAGAAAATTATGAAATGAGAGACAACAACCTGACTGAAGAAAATAACACCTTAAAAGATACACTAACTGAAATGGCAAAAGAGGCTCAAAAAGGCAATGAGGAGAAGAATGCCTTAAAAAGTCAAATTTGCCAGATGGAAAAAAAAGCATCTCAAAAGCTCACTGAAGAGAATAATTCTTTCAGAATTAGACTGGAGCGAGTGGAAGCTAGTGATGTTATGAGAAATCAAGATACTATTAAACAGATACAAACAAATTGAAATATAGAAGGTAATGTGAAATATCTCATTGGAAAAACCACTGACCTGGAAAACAGACCCAGGAGAAATAATTTAAAAATTATTGTACTTTTTCGTTCTCTTATTTGATTTTATGTCCTCTTTACCACTTTTCATTCCAGCTGGTACAATCCATCCTTATAACCTGACCATTGTATAATGTGAAAGTATTTACAGATCCTATACTTGATAATAAGCCGCCATGGGGGGGAGGGGAGGGAGGGGGACAAAATGTGAAATTCAAGGAATTGTGGAATTGAATCCTGTAAACTAAAAGGAAACAAACAAATTAATAAATTAAAGTTTAATTTAAAAAAATTAAAAAAAATTATTGTACTACCTGAAAGTCGTGATCAAAAAAAGAACCTAGAAAATAGAGGCTGAAAGAATCCATTGGTCACCTCCTGAAAAAGATGCCAAAAAGAAAACTCCTAGGAATATTACAGCCAGGTTCCCAGAATTCCCAGATCAAGGAGAAAATATAACAAGCAGCGAGGAAAAAACAATTTGAATACTGTGGAAATATAATCAACATAACACAGGATATGGCACCTTCTACACTGAGGACTTGGAATATGATATTCTGGAGGTCAAAAGAGCTGGGATTAAAATGAAGAATCACCTACCCAGCAAAACTGAGTATCATGTTTGAGGGGAAAATATGGTAATTCAGTGGAATAGAGGACTTTCAAGCATTCTTGATGAGAAAACCAGAATTGAATAGAAAATTTGACATTCAGACACAAGAAGCAAGAGAAGCACGAGAAGGTAAACAGAGATAAAGAACTTATCAAAGTTGAACCACTTAAATTCTTAAATGGAAAAATGATAACTGTAACTTATGAACTTTCTCAGTATGAGAATAGTTGAAGGGAATAGAAATATATATGTGTGTGTGTATACAGACATATATGTGTATATAGGAGGGTATATGGGCATATGAATACATATATGAGTGTATGTATATATGTGTGCAGGTATACATAAAGAGAGGGCACAGGACCAATTAAATAGAAAGGGATGATATCTAAAAGGTGAAATTAAGAGGTGAGAGAGGAATATAATGAGAGGAGATTGGGAGAGACAGAATGGAGTAAATTATCTCATATAGAAGAGGCAAGGGAAAACAGTTACAGAAATTGCAGAAGGATTCAATTCTTTGTTCATACAGAATCCCTTACCCTAGTGTTTTGAGTACACTGAGAAAAGATAGGAATGGCCATTGGTAAAGAAGGGTATTGTAGTTTGTATAAAGTGTTTATGGCTGTTAACAAGACTGCCAGCTTTAACACTGGAAGTTGTCTTTATAAAGTAAATACTGAAAAGTTTTGTTTATTTTTAAGCCATAACACTAAAATAAAGGTAAACCACTTTAAATTTACCAATACTAACATCTAAATTGGGGGAAAAAATACTAATAGACTAGAAATTAAAATAATCTAGTTAAAAAAAAAGATATTTCAGTTCTTTAGAACTTCAATAATTCCATAATTCAGTCTCTTAAGTATTCTAGTTCAAATAAACATGATTTTGTACTTTATCTCCTGCTGAAACACTTTTAAAATGCCATACCTAAAAAGCTGCTAAAAATTCCAGATTGCCACCTAAGATTCCCTGCCTGCAGAGGATGGCAATTAGTCCTATTTTTGAAGGACCACAAATTATCACCAAACAATTAGACACATCTCTAGAAAACTCATCTCTTTCTTATAATAGTTCAGAAACACATTTTTATTTCAGAAAAAGGAACGTAATTTGTCGCTATTCAGAGCTGAGTTTCAGAATCCTCATTTACATTGTTTCCAAAAGGGAACCAGTGGCAGGTGGTACTGGCTAGATGGCAATCGGTTTAATGCGGACAAAAGCAGTTAAACAGGTCAAAGAGCAGCTTTGTCAGTAAAGGCCCTAAGCCTACGCTAGGCTTTATTTACCACCATCTTCATCGTCCCTTCCATGTGGGATTGTCTTTCAGAGTATACCACCGACCTGGAAAAGAGTTAAATAACAAATAGTAAGAATCATTAAGCATTTTCGGCATCCAGAGATTAAAGGTACACTAATGAGTGGGACATGCCCTGAGTGAAGAGTCCCCAGATCAACTCTTCTGGGGCGCAGACAGACGCCCTGTCAGACCAGATCCTGAGGGATCACACGAGGCGGGACCCTCCCCCCTCCTTCACGTCAGTGTTTGCCAAATAAGGACATGTACGTGCGGATTGGCTGTACCCTGTTTCCCGCCTAGACTGTAAGGCCGCCTCCCAGCCAATGGGAATGAAGTGGGCTGTCTTGTTTTTATGCGTCTATTTTCGTGTCTAGATTGTAAGTCCCCTCCCTGACAATCAAATGAACCCCTTACCCAAATAAACCACATCACAAGGAGGCTTGTGGTGAACAGGGATCTTTTATTTCCTCTCCTGGGAGCTGGGTGTCCTTCACCAAGGGGATCCAAAGGCAGGAAGTGTGTGACATGGGGCCAAGGTGGGGTTTTAAACCCTCCTACGGTAGGATCCGGTTTCTCACTGTCCCGCCCCTCCCCTTTCTGTTCCCATTGGTTGAGAGGAGGACTCACCATCTACAGGCGGAAACAGTACAAAGAAGGAGGGGAAAGCACTAGGACTGTCCCTGCCTCCCATTGGTTGGGGAGGTGGGGCTAGTACTTTGCCCTCACAGAGCACGTGTCTTTTGCTTTCATTCCTTTCTCCCATTGGCTGAAAGACGAGCTCACCGTCGGGACTATCCTTCATTCCCATTGGCTGTGGAGGCGGGGCTAGCAGACTGGGCTGTCCCTCTCTCTTGTTGCCCTGGAGATGAACGGAGTCTCTTGGCAGCTGGTGAAAATGGAGGAAGTCACGCCATCTAGCGTTACCTCGAAAGCGTGGGGTTTACAGAAAAGCTTTGAAGGACAAAGGAAGGTGCTGGGAAGGAGAAGAAGGGGAGGGGAGGGAACTTTTCCCATGTCCTGCACTGGGAGGTCTTCAGAGCGCACCCCATTGGGTGAGAATGCGGGTCACTGTGGAGGGGATTTGTTCGCGCTAAGGTGTGTCATCTCCTTCCCCCTTCTGCAGCACCCCTCCGTCCTTCAGGGATTCCCACTTCTGCCGATAGCGGAGCAAAGCCGTCCTGTTCTTATCGTCAGCACCTCTGACTTGGGGGATTTTGGGTCTCCGCGCCCCCCACACCAACATATATGCATAACATACATACATGCCATATACATGCATAACATACATACATGCCCATGCCATATACATGCATAACATACATACATTTCTCCTTCCACGTTTCCCCTTCCATGCCCCTGACCTGACCAGTCAAGGGGAGGGTAGAACCCATGGGGTAGAAAAGAGAATTTAGCCATAAGAAAGTGGCTACCCTGACCTTCAGCCTCGATGCTTGCCCAGGGCTCAGCCAGGGAAATGGAGAAGGTGGGAGCACTGCCAAGCCCCAGGCTTCCCCGTCACTCGGAGTCTTGAGAAGACTGGAAGACAGGGTGGCGCTGCCACTTTTACCTCGGTGACCACCCTTCCTCCAACGTCCCTCCTGCTTAGATGGGCACAGTTCTAGAGGGCCTGGTTCCTGGGCCTCCCTCTGGGGGGCGCTCTGGAGGGGCTCTCCTTGGACCAGTGACCTTGCTTGGGGCATTGAAAGCAGGTTTTCTCCCTGCCCAAGTGACTGGGCTTCCTCCAAGGGAGTCCCCGTGGCAGCAGCCAAGAATCAAGCATGTTCTCTGTCTATTGTTCTTTCTCCTCTGCTGCAACCAGGTCTCTGTTATTAACGATTCCAGAGGCCATCTCCACTAATTGGGCCTGAGGTGTCTGGGGTCCTGTTGGCAATTTCTGCAGTTTTCTCCTAATATCTGGGGCAGACTGACTAATGCCCCTTCTATAGAGTCAGGATCTAAATTTGTATACTTTTTAATAGCTCCTAAAAGTCTCTCTAGGAAAAGAATGGGGTTTTCTTGATGTGTCTGAGAAATTTCTGTGACTTTCTGATAATTCATTTGCTGTTGAACTGCAGTTCATAGGCCTTCTAAAAAGCAAAGTACCATATGAAAATAATTTTCTCTGTTCTTCGGTATATGATAATCCCATCCTGGGTCACTAATAGAAACAGCAGCTGTACCTGGGGGATATTTTCTGGGGTTATTGCTAGCCAAATGATCCCCAGATTTTTGGACTTGTTCCCAGATTCTCCTCTTCTCCTCAGAGGAACAACAGGTAGAGACGAGGATATGCAAATCACCCCAAAAAGCTCAAATTTCAGGGATAAGTCCCGAAAGCCTTCAGTAAACTTTGTTGGGTTTTCAGACATTTTACCCAGCATTTTTTTTCTTTTTTTGGCCTTTTGGAGGGCAAATGGGGTTAAGTAACTTGCCCAAGGTTACATGGCTAGTTTTTTTTTTCTTTGTTTGTTTTGTATGTATGTGTGTGTGTGTGTGTGTGTGTGTGTGTGTGTGTGTTAAGTGTCTGAGGCTGGAGTAGAACTGGGGTCTCCTGACTCTGGGGCCCAGCTTTTCTTGAATTTGATTGAGATCTGAAATGGAGAATGGGACATGCAGTCGAGTTGTCGCACACTATGAGAGAGGTGCTTCCCTTAAGGGAAAAAGTCCTGAAGGTTCTATGGGTACAGGGGCTTGGGAAGGGAGACTGGAAGTCCCACTTCCTGTGACATAGTGACTGGGGGGAGCTGGCTGAACTGGGTCAGACTGCAAGACTGGGGGATCTGGCTGGAAAGGGAGAAAGTCAGACAGAACCTGAGGAGTGGAAGTGGTCAGAAGAGGAGATACCTCTATGACTGCCTCGGGATGGAACCTGAGGCCTGAGTGGATGGGGAGGGGCCACAGAGGGAGGCACTTCAGCAAGACCAGTGGCTGGTACCTGAGCAAGTGTCCCTGAGGGGACAGGGCCCATGCTGGGAGATACTGGGTTGGAGATATGGATGGTGTAGGAGACAGGAAATGAGGGGTGTTGGGCTAGAGGAAGAGGGAAGGGGAACCAAGGAGAAAAGGGTTGGGGTACAGCGGAAGGGGCTGGGTGATCTAAGTCAGTTAACTAAGCAGGAGTTGCTGGAGCTGAAGCCATAGGAAAGGGGTCATTTAATTGGTCCCTGTTTCCCCTCTGTGGAGGGGCTCTAGCTTCAAGCATCTCACAGTCTTTCCTGAGAACCTTGTTCTGAGAAAGTTCAACAAAAGCCATTAAGTAGGCAATTTCTATCCATCTTCCTTCTCTGCAACAGTATGATTCTAATTCCAAGACAGTATTCTCTTTTAAAGTCCGAAAAACAGGCCATGATTTATTGTCTTTTAGGCTATACCTAGGCCAAAGAGGGTTGCAAAAAATAATGCCAACTTTTTTCTTTTTAAGATCTCCAGAGAAACTAAATTTTTTTCCTAAAACATTTAGAAACTAAAAATATTTTCCAGTGTTGTAAAAGACAACCCATAGGCGAACTTCTGGGCATATAGGCATAGGGCCTGGAAGTCCCTTTCTCCATAAAGGAAGGTTTGAGAGTAAGCCTTGAAAAACAAACAAACAAAAAAAAACAAAAAAAGTACCTGAAGTTTTCACAGTTCCCTAGCACAGAGAGAAATGAAAGAATATGACTTACACTTCCAGATGGGGCATCTGTCCTTATCTTCCATTCTTCATGTCTGTGTTATCCAAAATAACCAAATAAGACCAGAAGCCTGAGGTCAGGCTGAGCACAAACAACCTCCAAGCTGTCTGACCTAATGAGATCTGAGAGGCAAGGTTCAAAACACACACATACACACACACACACACACACAAACACACATACACACACAAACCACAAAACAAAAAAGAACAAAAAACCCCTGCACTTCCAAGGTACTAGTCAAAACGAGAGGCTTACATACCTTCCAGTTCTGGTTGGAGAAGAACTCAAGATTAGCAGTGTCTCCTGGTCACGGAACCATAAAAATGAAGAGGTTGCCCACTAAGACAATTAGGGTTACCCTGGAGATCCCAAAATACCAACACATTGGGTCCTGCCAAATGAATTCGATGCAAGTCTTCTCAGCCAAAGAAAAGTAAAATTTATTAAAAGTTCATTTGCATTACACACAGAATAAGTCTTTGCTAGGTCATTCTATGGTGCTCTCACTATTCTATGGCATTCTATGGTGCTCTTATACCACATAGTGTGAGATGGGGGTCTTATATACAGAAGGTTGTGGGAGGAATCTAGGGGTGGTATAGAGTAGGAGTTTAGGGAGGGTCTTCAGGAGGAATTAATGACGTCAATGAGTAATTAAGGGTGAGAAGTAGTGTATCAGCAATGCCATATTCAAAATGCCTATGAAAATTACAGATATGCTGAAATAATTATCCATCACAAAATACATCAGGCTTGCCATATGGGGGAATAAGCTAGAAAATTTATTAAAATACCAAAAGACTAAGTCCCAAAACCAGAAAGTGAAAGCCATCAGAGTAGTTATGACATTGGCACAGGTAGATAAAGTAGAAAGCACCCATATTCTCAAGCCTTTAAAACAGAACAGGCTACCTCAGGCAAAGGTCCTTCTCTCCCCACTCACAGCAACCACCCAGCGTCCAGGAAGCACGCTCCCAGCAGCTCTGGCCCCTGTAAGTCCTCAGCAGGAGTCCTTAGCAGAAATTCTGGCTCATTCAAAAAGGGCTTTGCGTTGCCGCCACCGCTGCCTCTGCTGCTGCTGCTGCCACTGCTAGCCACCTCAGGAACTCTAGCTTGGTTTCCGCTTCCTCTTGCTCTGCCCCTTCCTGCTATGTCAGCAAGTCCAATGGGGCATGGAAGATCTTTAAATCCCATAACCCTTACAAGTAGCTGGAGACTACAGACAATTGTGAGCTAGGCCAGTTCAAAGGAGGATTGATAGTTTGATAAGTGGGAAGTCTAGTAACAGAGCTTGCAAGTCTAGTAAAAGAGGCTTGGGCTCAGGCACAATGTAAGGCTTATCGCCTCAAGCAAATTCCTCATCAAATGGGATGATTTAATCAAGAGTTAAATCAAGGTTCCCAGAGCTTGTACCTTAAGGACTCAAGGAGAGCTAGAGTGGGCTCCCAGAGCCCATACCTTATCAACATACACACACACACACACACACACACACACACACACACACACACAACTGAAATCCTCCCCTGTTGTTTTAACAGGGAAGTGAACTTGGGCACCTGAAGGTTATAATTGCTGAACACAAGTGCTGCCAAAATTGCAAAGCTAGAAAAGGCAGGAAAGCTGGTAAGTCTTTGAGTACTAGCCTAGTAACCAAAAAAAAAAAAATCTGTCAAAATGACTCGCTTAAATAACTTTAGGGAAGTTTAATATATGAGAACTGGCCATTGGTGGATCAATTTTTAATTTTTGAGGGGGACATAGTAATTCAAGAAGACCATAGGGTTGTGTTATTATTTGTTTCTTTTGTTTTTTCCCTCTCACTGGAGGTAAGGAGATATTTTCAAAGATGAAACCAAAGACTACTAACATACTGAATTAAGCAGTGAAAAGCAGTTTTTTGTGAAGTATCAATGGCCTTCCACAATTTGACTTCCATCTTCCATTCCAGTTTTTCACATATTTTTTTTTCCATTTCCATAAGCAATATTCTAGACAAATGGGGTGTAAGGGTTATGGGATTTAAAGATCTTCTATGCCCCATTGGACTTGCTGACATAGCAGGAAGGGGCGGAGCAAGAGGAAGCGGAAGCCAAGCTAGAGTTCCTGCGGTGGCTAGCAGTGGCAGCGAGGGTGGCAAAAGCAGCAGAGGCAGGGGCAGTGGAGGCACAAACCCCTTTTTGCATCAGCCAGAATTTCTGCTAAAGAATCCTGCTGAGGACTGCCAGGGGCCGGAGCTGCTGGGAGCGCACCTCCTGGACGCTGGGTGGTTGCTGTGAGTGGGGAGATAAGGACCTTTGCCTGAGGTAGCCTGTTCTGCTTTAAAGGCTTGAGAATGTGTGTGCTTTCTACTTTATCTACCTGTGCCAATTTCATAACTACTCTGATGGCTTTGGCTTTCTGGTTTTGGGACTCAGTATTTGGTATTTTAATAAATGTTTTAGCTTATTCCCCCATGTAAAAAGCCTGATATATTTTGTGATTGATAATTACATCAGCATATCTGTAATTTCCGTAGGCACTGTGAATATTGCATTGTTGATACACCTGGGTGGTACAACTTTATTCACCAGCCACCTTACCTTACCCCACCAAAAAAAAAAAAAAAGAGAGATCATGACTTGGAGGACAATTCATTCAATTCCTAGAACTTCCCAGAGGGTTCCAGGGTTCTGATTGGCCACCTGTGCCTGTCAGGCAGCTGCAGCTATGTTTCACTTGAGTTCCCCTGTCATTTATCCTGTCATCTTCTCTTATATATCTTATGAATGCCTGAGCACCACCCATTTCCCTCCCATCTTCAATTTCCCTTCCATGTCCACCTCAAACCCTTTTACATTCTGGAAGCATAATAAAATCAATTCTAGCACTGCTGCCAGAAGGGATGAGTCAATCTATTCTTATACTTCTAAGTTTACAAGTGAAAATACCTTCCCTGGTTATCTCTTTTTTCTCTCTCCCTTTTTCTCTGGCAAAAAGTCATTGATGAGAATCAGTAAACTTGAGCTCTGTGCCCAAATCTTCCAATAACTAATTAGCTGAATGAACTTTTATTTCATCTGCCTAGTTCTAGGTTTCCATATCTGTAAACTATGGGAATGAAGTTAAATGACTTCTAACATTTCTTCTAGTTTTAAATTTGATTATTTATGTTCTAAAAGTCTCACTACTCCCTCCCAAGTTCTAAGAAAAGCATGGATACAGAAGATCCAGGATAAATTATGAGAATAAAATATCCAACTGAGACTTTCTACTCATAATATTCATGTCAGACACTCACTAAGATTATCAAACATTCATTGCATGGGAATCCATGCAGTACCATGAATACAGAAGAGGGAAAAAAAATAATAACAATGGTCTCTTTCCTCCAAATAGCTTACAAATTGATGAGCAAAGAAAATACACCTCTATCAAACTCCTTTCATATGATGAGTATAGTTCCAATACTTAAACCAGGGAAGTAGGGAAGGATAAAGTAAGTAGAGAGAACTATAGACCAATATCATTAATATTGATGTATTCCAAATTTTCCGCAAAAAACATTGCAATAATTTATGCATATATATGTAAGAATATGTATATACACAAATATATATGTGTGTGTGTGCATATACACACCTGCACATATATTAGTTGTGACCAAATTGGATTTATATCAAGGGTGAAAAGATGTCTCAACATCAGGAAAATAATCTTACGTTAGTTTTTTTCACAAATGTTCCATAGTTCTTTTTCTACTTTTTTAGAAAGTGATTTTTTACCCAGTCCTATAAATCCTTCAACAAAGTATCCACCAAATGCATTGGAAGCTTTATTCTTTGACATTTAATGTTTCATCGTCACCAATACATCACTCAGATAATATGTGATACCTCATTCCTTATTATATGAACAAGCTCCTTTTTCCAATTATTCATTTGGTTAATGATATTTTAATTCTACTTCTTGTACATGTCTTCATTGGTTACATGCAACAGCCAACCTCATTGCATCCATCACACATCTCTTGATTGCCCTTTGGGTCAACTTATAATTTTATTCTTCAAAGATCCTTGGAATCCAAACCTTGTAGCATACAGCATTTCCAATCTATTTTAAGAAAGATAGATTATTATGTCCAGGAGTAGCTTGTATCACTAAAAGGACTACAGAATTTCCCAAAAGCAACATAATTTGCCTTCCTCCTATTATTTCATTGTTATCCCAGTTTATTGCTCATCTGCAGTTCAATATATACAATACATACCAATGGACTAATGGGCAACCAAATCAAATACACTACAGAATTTCAACAATACATATTCCACATCTACTTTTTTTTGCCCTGTGCAGGTTACTTGTCCAACATTTTTGAGTGATTTTTAATTCAAGAATTGAATAAGGAGACCTCATGATATTCTAGGTTTTTACACAATCAGTACAATGATATCCATAACCATGAGCATTTGGAGGATTTTAAACATTGCATCACCTGAGTACAGGGGTACAGAATAGGTATGAATGGACTGAACTAAGAATTACACAAAAGAGATGAAAGAATGTTATCTGACAAATGTATGCTTTCAAACAAATGGGCTAGTTAGGTATTTAGAAAAAAGAAAAAACAATTAATAATGCATCTGTTCCATTGATGTGTTCTTGAAACGTCAGCAGTACTCAGTGAAGGATATTGAGTAATTCCCTTTTAGTTAACTTATGTGAAAACACTGATGACAGTTAAGAGTTAATCAGGATAGACAGATATGAATCAGTTTAAGACACATCACTGGAGCAGATAAAATTAGAGGGAATCACTGGAGAACTGGAGTTCTGGGTAGGTCTACCTATTCTTCCAAACATTTCTTTAATACATTTTCTACTTCTTCATATAGCACATTGGGTACAGAGATACTATTTTCCTGAGAACAGTAAGAATCTAATATTAGGCTGTAAAAATTCCCTCTTCACATTGGAAATGGTAGAAAATCTGATCTATTTTGCATCAATTTGTTGTCCTTACAAATCCATTCATAAAAGTATTTTGGGATGATCTGGCATAGATGAGTCTCACATCAAACTTTTAGGAGGATTGTTTTCCTTTTATTGGTTTATTTTGCTCTTTTTTGAGGAAACAGTGCTCTCCCTGGTACACATTCTTCTTTGTCCTGACTACCTATAAGTTGGTGCCAACCAGGGTGCCCTTCACTAGATTCCCTCAGAATCCATCTAGTGGTACTTTGAGGGACCTAGCCATAGCTGACACAAAGAAGGGACTGTATGCCTCACGCTGAACCATCCTGCCAATATCTCTTTCTTTATTTCCTCTTTCTGGTCAGACACTGACCTGCCATCCCCATGCCTACAGAATGGTATTTATGCTCTACCCTGACTCTTATGCCCACTGTCCTCTTTCCAAAAGAGTTGGTCACTACGAGGCCCCCCTATGGGTAACGTAGGTCTTATCATCTGGCTTGTTGCTGCAGGAACCTACAGCCTTTCTATTTATCATGCCCCAGAATTTCCAGTGTTACTTATCTCTCCCAATTAAATTGTGAGTTCTTTTAGAATAAGGATTATTTTTTTTAATGCATCCTCTACTTCTTAGCTCAGTTCTTGGAACATAATTTGCATTTGATAAGTGCTTTTTAAAAATCTTATTATCTATAATTACTGCCATTTTCCTATGAGCTTCCTCCCTAAAAAAAATGTGTATATACCCTTGGATACCTATTATATCCTTTGGTTAGGTGAGGACATCAAAATCTCATTACTAATTTAGGCAGTTTCTGTGCTATATTTACTTACTGTTGTCCGAACTTCTACATGAAATGATGATAAAGTCAGGATAATTTTATTCTTACCATATTTTTTCAGTCATCAGTTTGTTTAAATATGTTAAGTTGGTACACAGTCCATGTGCCCCAAGAGAACTAAAGAGAGCTTCTGGACTCTCTTTGGTTTATTTACAAATAGATGTAGGCAAGAGTTGCAGAGAATGAGTAGAAACCAATGAGTCAGAGATGCATGAGTAGAGAAGTATCCATATTAATAAGAACACAGACCAAGCGGAATCTTGCATAATGAATTTTTGTATGTTGAATATGTGTTTGCCATGTAGCAATTGCTAATTTTTTTTCTAATCTATTCTGTCTTTCTTTTTCATTTCATTATGAAAGAAGCATCTAAATTTCCAAGAATATAATTATCTATATTTTCCATCTATGAAACCTTATTAGATTTTTAATTTAAAAGTCAAAAGTAAATGCCTTCAATATGTTTTGAAATAAGTTCCTATTGATACTCATCCTACTTCCCATACACTGCACTTACTAGACCAGAGAGAAATCATGGGATCTTGCCCTTTGTAGCAGCAAGCACCCCAGTGTCCCCAGGGTGCCTGCCAACACAGGTTCTTAGATCTGCTTTGTTAAAGGAAAGCAACTCAAAATGGGTTAACAAGCTTACTTTAATCAGTCAAATATGTATCATTTACCTAATTCAGGGGAAAAAGGTCAGCACCCCAAACTTCAGAGTATACAGACAGAATTATCAAGACAGAAAAACAGATCAAGTAGACTGTCCAACCATTACAACCATACCAAATAAACATCTGGGTTTTCCAAAGCTGGTGGGCTCTCAACAATGGCTTCCCAGAGTCTCATCTGATCAAATCACAGAGCATTTCTCAAAGTGAGCCCCAAAACAAAGCCTCACATCAGGGATTATATAGCCTTCTCCTGGCTCAGAGAATGTATTAACCTTCTGAACCCACTGGCCAATCAAAAAGCATCTACTGAAAAACAAGCCTCCCACCCCAGGCTCCAGGTGCCCTTTAGCCTAGGGGCAGGGAAGATCTTTAAATTTCCATTTCCATTACACCCTTTTGGAGAGAGTAGTGGAAATCAGTAGCTGCTGCACATGCTTGAAGCAATCCTCTGGTTGGGTCCACCATTTAATAAATAAGCATCTGTTGTCCCTCCCTTGCCCAAAGCAAGATCCAGAAAACTTCATTCCATTACATCATGTAAACATTGCATCATTACTTAGCACTTTCAAACTAAGTGGACTTGTTTATCTTTCATTTTTGTCCGAATGAATGCTTGGAATCCATTAATTCTGTTAAAAAACAACAACATCTTTGTCTTATAAGAATGTTGAAATATGTAAGATGTTATCTTCAGGTGTTTAAAACCTTTTTTTCTTTTTTTTTTTTTTTGACACATGCTTCAGATCTGCTTCGTTTCTAATCTTTTTCTGAACAGTGTTAAATGTTCCTTCTTGACTTCCCACAATAAATGGTTTGGTCTGTTAGCTCTGAAGATTGGGAACTAAGTTTTTGGCTGGGTTAAGGTATTGCTTCTCTTTGCTGTTGTCCTGTGGATCCTACTGAACTGCATTTTACCTTTTAAATCCAATGTTTCTAGGACATTTTCATATTAATTTGCAGAAATATGATATTCAGCTTTTATATTTCATCACGTTTTATGCTTGTTGTGTCTGTTTTTCTTCTAAGTGCCCAGTGATTTTTGAAATATCTCTGAGTTCTGTCTCCAATATCACTTGTTCTGCTTTGTAGAGATTTCATGGGTCCTTCCAATAAAATTGTCTCTTGACTTTGTTAGACTATTTCTCATTGCATTTCTCTATTTAAAAATTTCTCTTCCATTCACTTTTCAGTGTGCTCAGTGTTTATTAAAATCACTTCCTTTCTGTTCTTCATCACTAATTCTCTTGCAAATACTCCTTTAGGAAGTCATTTCACTAGTTATTCAACAAGCATTTATCAAGAGTTTACTATGTACAAGGCATTTTACTAAACATGGGAATACAATGATTAAATGAAAAGTCTTTACTTTCAAGGACCTCACATTTTAATGGGGAAGACAACACACACACACACACACACACACACACACACACACACACACACACATACACACACGACCGCTCCTCCTGGAGTGCCCATATCAAAGACAGTATTGTACCCTACAAGCAAAGCAAAATCTCAGTGACCCAAAGGAAATGTTAGATGAGTAAACATTGAAATATCTCCATCCCAAATATTCAAAAGCACTCTCTGTGCTCTAGCTGTGATAGAGATTTCTGAGCACTGATCAGCCATAGTTAAACACACCATAGCTTGACCCCAACATCATGATGTCATAGATCCTTTTTGAGTTCTAAGGACAAACAAAAACAATGAACTTTACTCTAACATTAAGGACAAAGTTAAAAAGGCAAAAACAACAAATTTCTATTATCTATACAACTTTAGTTAATCTTGACCTGACTCTGAACTCATATTACTTGACATTTCATTCTCGTGAAAAGTAATGACCTTTAACCCAATACATTACTTCTTCATAGGCCAAGAAAAGTAGTACCTAATACCCAAGCACTTAACAATTTACCACTTAAGACCTTTGCATGACCTTGTTGGGGACTTTAAAATCTATGTGTTCACAGGCACTTGTTACAAAAATAAAATATTCTAAGTGAATGAAAGAAAGAATATAAAGATGAATGAATTTGGGGGAGATGAAAAAATCTAGTGTAGATTTTATGAGTTAGTACAAAAAATAATTATGAACTCTCAAGATTATTTCAACTTAGCTAGAAAAGAATAAATTATATGAATAATAATGTAATTCCACATTATCTTCGAGTTTCAGGATTCTTTATATATAATTTCCTTTTTTCATAACTTAAATTTTCCTAAAATTTAAGATAACTGATATGTGTCCCTTTTGTAAAACTTTGAAATGTCAAGATAGAGAAGTATAACATGAGAAATTAAAGAAAAAAAATCTGGGAAAGGGTTCTTTCATACACTGAGGAAGGAAATCTCTTTTAAAAATTTTAAAATATGTAAGTAAAAAATAAAAGAGATTGCATTTAGTTTAGATCAGAATTAGAATTTAAAACTCCTATTTGTATTTTTCTATTGATAATATATTCTAGCCAAAGATTTAAAATGTTAAAGATATATAAGTATCATTCATGTACAGACTATAGATTTTCTCTTATTTAGTAATAGAATTAGAAGAAGAATCCTTATAAATCCAAATGTACAGTAACCTTACTTTGAATTTTTCAGGACTTTAATACCCAAATTCATCTTTTACGATGAATGTCATAATGGACTATCTTTCTGTAGAGGTGATACTCCTGTTGAAACATCCAAATGTCCTTATGAGTTTTTACCCCC
>NW_027185653.1:3632049-3695179 GCF_028583685.1 Petaurus breviceps papuanus
TTTTCCATATTTTCACGCAGTTCCCCTTGTGTTCAAAAGCAGAGAACATTTGACTTTTACTACCAAAGGATGGGTTAGTTGGGTTGGGTAGTAGATAGAGCATGGGCTCTGGAATCAGGAGGATCTAAGTTCAAAGTTGGCCTCAGACTCTTACTATGAGAGTGGGATAAGACTGAAATGACTGAAAAAGAAAAACTAGAATATCAGATTTAGAAGGAGTTTAAAGGATATCTAGTCTAACCATGCTCAAGACCAGTTTCTAGGTTCTGTTGGCCAGAACAATGTCTTTAAACAAATAAGAATCTCTTCTATGATACCAATCGATTAACTTTATTAAGAGCCTACTAAGCATTATCAAAAAATGGTGCAAGGTGCTATACAATTGAAAATTGATGTTAATTCTATTTTTAAGACTTAGTCAAGCTGACAGAGATTCATAGTCCTTACCCTTCATTTTTCACCTACCTTTCAGGAAACAAAACCAAACAAAAAACTTGCCTAAAGGTCAAGCTTTTGCATAGTAACTGCCTCTACTCTTTATTCTCATAGTCTCAGGTCATTTGAGTCTCAGTTCTATTAATTTTTATCTTCACCCTGTATTATCCATCCGTGTAACTTTACCCACCACCCATTTACCTCATGCAAGTTCCTTTTAACCCAAATTCAAGTTGATTCATCCAAAGCTGCTGTGGACTACTGCCATTGTCTGCTTCCTACTCCTGTCACCTAAAGGTTACTCCTATGTTCCAAGGAGGAAGTAATGGGGAGAAGCTGAGGTGACTCAACCTTATTAAAATGTCTATTAGTCAGGATTGTTTTACCGGGAGGTTCAAATAATGTACTGCCAGGCCAATAAGAAGTAATATATACCTAGGTTTAAAAGACCCTGTCAGCCCTCACTCAGGGTCTTTGGTTATTGAGAGAGGCCAGTGACACAGTTTATTGGTTACTAACTAATGAATTGATCATGCTGCAATCACCTTAATTTTCAAACATAATGATGCTTTAGATAAAATGACAAAGACAAAAATAAAAAAAAAAGTCTCTGTCCTCAAGGAGCTTATATTCTTTGGTAGAAACAGCATGTACATATAGAGGTAGATAAAAAACATATCCAAAGTAAACATAATTATTTAGGGGGAGATGAAGCTAATAACTAGTGGATTAGGAAAGGCTTCATGTAGATGGTGGTCCTAGGAATGAGCTTTGAAGTAAGCTTAGGGTTCTAAGATGCAGCAGTGAAGAGGGAATGCATTACCAGAATAGTGAATAGCCTATGTAAGGGTACAGAGAAAGAGATGAAATGCTGTGTGTAAAACAACAAATAGGGCATTTTGACTAGACCACAGAATTTGTGAAAGGGTTTAACAGTACCGTGTATGGAAAGGCAAGCTATAGCTAAGTTATAGGCTTTAAGTGATAAATAGAAGAATATATAAAGTATTTGAGCCTGGACAAAATGGTGGCATTGAAACTTTGGGAAAAGGGAGTTCATGGTTAGGCCCATGCTTCAGAAATACCATTTTGGTAATTGTGGGGAGGATGAATTGGAAAGGGTAAAAACTAGAGAGGACACCAATGAGAGAGTATTCTAATTGCCTGTGTGAGAGATGATGAGGGTCTAAACTGGAGTGATATTGATTTGAATGGAAAAAAAGGTAAGTATGAGACATGTTGTAGAGGGAAAATCAATAAGCCTTGATAATGATTGGTTATGGAGGATGAGAGTGTGAAGAGTGGTGTTAAACCTACAAACCTAGATTACTGAAAAGCAGCCTAAGCTTTCCTTGAATACTTCCATAAAGGGAAAGCCATTACCTCATGAAGCTATTTGTTTTTTTTGTTTTGTTTTTGTAACTTAGTTGTTTCAGTAATGTCCAACTGTATGTGACTCTATTTTGGATTTTCTTGGCAAAGATATTGGAGTGGTTTGCCATTTCCTTCTCTAATTTCAGTTTTAGATAACTCTAAAAATCTTTCATTACAGCAAATTGAAATTTGCCTCTGCAATTTCCACAGTATTGCTTAGTTCAGCCCTCTGGAGCCCAACAGTACCAGTCTAAGCCTTCTTCCATATAAAAGACTTTTAAATACTTTTAAAAGGCTATTATATTTGTCCTGAGTCTCCTTTTGTTAAGACTAAACCATGCCAATTTATTTGCCCAATCTTCAATAGTAGAATGTTCTGATCAGCTGAGCTAATAGATAATAGACTAATAGTAGTCAGCATTATCTAATATTTCAGCATATCAAAACTATTTCAAAAATTTACTTTTATAGTATTACAATAAATTCTAAAATTTCATAAAAATTCCATTGCTGTCATACTGCTTTACATCAGAGTCCTATCACTTATATCAACTTATGACCTCTCCCTTCTCTCCTTTCTGACAAAAGAACTTGTGGTTCTGTTATTGATCTGCTTCTCTATGTATATAACTTTCTTCTCTTCTCACCCTCACTATGTTATTTTGAGCAATTTATAAAGGAATATGTATATATATATATGATATATATACGTGTGTATAATGCAAAAAAAGACAAAAAGGGAGTTGACAATTTTCAGCTATCATTTTACTATTCATTATTATTTAGGAAAGTCATCTCTTTTATTGTCACATATTCAATAGCATACTCTTTAATAAAAAAATTCCATAAATTTTTAAGCATAAATATAATCTTGGACCAAGACTAAAAAAAAAGAGATAAAGTTATCAAACCACAAGGATGGATAGTTACAAAAAATTATAATCAACAAAATGATGAAAACTATAATTAAAAATAATCTAAAAAAGTTTTTCACTGATAAAAGGCTCTACTAAATGGACACAAATGAAGCTGGTTTAATTCAGGAATAATTTAAGAACTCTTGTGCCGTTAGATACCAAAACGATGAGTATGGGACAAAGCTTTCTTTAAAGAAAAAATGTTTTAGTGATTTAAGTTATTTCAAAAGAGCAATAGGATTTAAATATATATATATATATGTATATATATATATATATAGTATCAATACTAAGCACAGACATTTTCCCCTTGTATATTTTCATCTCAAATTAACAATTATGCATAGGGTTGAAAAGTGGAGTTAGAAAAAAGAAGACTAATAAGATACTGAACATTTACTGAATTGAAGTTGTTTTGTTTTCATTAAAAAGAACAATTTGGAATTCAAAAATGGAGGCATAAGAAAATATTTCCAAAACAAACAAACAAACAACAAACGAATCAGCCAAGTGTCATGGAATAGCAAGTTACAAAATTAAAGTCAAGGATAACTCCAAGAACCCACATTTAATTTCCTTAGGGGAATGATAATTGAAGTACTTCTTGTCAAGAAAGCCTTTGGTTTTCAACCTGAATGTCAAGGCTGAGATTAGTTTAATGATTAGCTCAAAGTTACATGAGTAGTATTAAATTCAGAATTCAAGCCCAGGTTTTTTGACATCAAATACATTACTCTTTTTAGTATGTCTGAGCATTCCAACTGTATTTGAAAAACACTTAAAATCTTTTCAGAGCACTTCTATACATATAACATGCAGCTGATTATTGAGTGTTTGCTCCAATGGAAAGAAGCAAAGGCATTCTCTAAACATTATAGTTCAGAATACTTTTTATGCTCACATTTTTAATGTGGATGTGTTTGAATATCCCCAAATTCACATCAAATAAACACCAGACTGTGAAGGCAAAAAAAAAAAACTGGGGTGGAAATAGTTTCTCCATTTTATTTATCATCCTGTCCAATTCCTCTCTGTCACACCATTCTTGCCGCTCATGCTGTGAATACAATGAAGCAAAGGCACAGGTGGATAAAATACAAGTGCTCTAATTTGTAAACCTGATGTATGAGAGGTATAAGGATATTTTTAATGAGAAAAAGTGGAGATACAAAACTGATTTTTAATTTTTTGTACCACTTATCAAGATTTGCCAAAATCTGCTTGCCAAATCCTCCACCAGCATCTCTAATAAGAAGTGAGCAGTCTTGTTACCTGGAAGCAAAATCTCTATTCTTACTTGCCATCAGAAAGGGAAAAAACAAACAAACCTTTTTTGTAGTTTGTAATTAGGTTTGTATCATGAATGCATTATAATGGCAGTAACCTGAGGCAATTAGCAAAGAAATATATTTACGTAAGGCTAATAAGAAGTATATTGTAGAAAATAATGGACCAGAATTTGTTGGAAGTTTGTCCATGATTACTACTTTTAATAGTTAACTAGAGACACAAATTATCATTATTAAGTATCAGTGATTTACCTGGCAATCTTGTAACGCTCTAAAAAGAAAAGGCACAAATCACCTGTAATCCTTATCACAAGGAAGGTTGGGACAGATACATCACAAGTTCAGTTCTTTTTGCAGTACACTAAACTAGTTCACCTAGGCCAGGAGTTGGGGGTGGGTACCAGACTATCTAAGGAGGCCTAACCTGCTAGATCCAAACCAGAGCAGGGCAAGTACTCAGTGATCAGTGGGATCTGGAACGGCAGCTAGAATATGCCATTAATCAATCTCACCAACTATACTGTTTTATGTTCCACACATATTATGGTTTTTAATAAGTATTTCCAATCAATGTCTAAAAGGTCATCTAAACCGATAAAAATTAAAAGCATTAAAAAGTGTCATAAACTACAATTATGTATTAATTAGTTTTCCACTTTAGACACTACATATGTACTGCCTTAACTCAAACTCGAATAGACTTCATGCCCTTAAAAGCTTTACACACTACTTTAATAATAATATATTTTTACAATAAAACTACCATATTTAATCCATTTTAGCGAATTTAAATATTTGAATACACATCATTTGCAAACTAATTTTATTTTAGTTTTCAGCAAGCTTTTAAAAAATGTTTTTCATAAACCATGCTTGGAAGCCTTCAGAAACTTTTTTGGCCACATTTTACAAAACAACTATTATCACCAGGTAGGTTCTCTCCTAGCAATAACTATTACACAGTAAAAATATTTTGGAGACAAGAGTATTAGTATTTACATGTGTTAGGTGTTCTGTTTTTTTTTTTCTGGAATTATTAGTCTTTTGTTATATTTCTATATTTGTCACAGTTTAACATGAACTTTGACCTTAAATGAACTATTTGACACATTCCTCCACCTGCACAAAAATAGTAACACAATTTAGAATTAACTTTATAACTGCATCAATAAAGTTAATATCCATGGGTAGAAAACTTCTCAGAAAATCATTTAAGCCAACTTTCTAATTTTATAGGTAAGAAAACTGAGACCCAGAAAGAATGACTTGCCCCAGGATTACACTGGTAGTCTCCATTCCAATCCAAGTTTTTTTTTTTTTACACCAAATCTAGAGTTCTTTCCTCAAATTAAGTTGCTTGTTTTTATATGCCATATGGGGGAACATTTATTCCTATTTGATTCTTAAACTGAGGCAGAAGGATGGAAATCATTCTTACTGTTTCTATCCTGTGGCCAATTTCTTTTTAATACTTAATCAGAAAGGAAGTGTGACTTGAACAAGAACGGTCATGGACACTGTACATATGTGTTACATATGCATAACAGAGAACCATTATGTACAAAATGTATGCTCGTGTTCATACCATAAAGTCCTATGTTATCGGAGCTTTTGGGGTGCAATAACTACACATGTCCCCCGAAGTGGTTGACCTGTTTGGAGCTTCTCAAAAAGATGCCATACACCTCAGTATTCTAAATCTTCAATCATACTTTTTGGCCAATTTATGACATCTAGTTAAAAATTCCAAAAGTTCCTGAATAACAGTAAAAAATAAAACTGATAAAATATGAATGCTATGAAAACTGCTTAATTTGAATGTCATTTTTTAAGGCAAACGTATTCGGTTAAAAAACATCTTACATCTAAAATGAAGTGCTACAAAATGTCATCTACAAATAAGAGTCCTGGAAACTCTTATCAGTGCGCCAAAGTTGTATCTCATTTAACTTGCTTTATTCCAATGCCTCATAGGCAAAAAGAATTATTTCCGTTATCTCCTAAGCCACCGGGGTTGGGCAGCGGCCCGTCTCAGGTAGTGCGGCCACCCCCTTGGGCCGTGTGCGGCTCCGGGGACCCGCTCCCGGGCAACAGCCGCCCAGAGCAGCACCGGGTGCGAACGAAGCTGCAAAGACCTGGGATGAAGCAAAGTTAAAAGACACACAGCGCCGGCAGGCGGGGCCGGGGAGCGCAGGCTTCGCTGTGTGGCCCTGGACAAGTCCCCTGACTCATACGTTGCGGACTGGAGTACAGAAAATATCGGGAAATCCCTGTGAGACATGCCCACCCTACGCTCAGACTTACTCCCCTGCGAATTTGCGCTTCATAAGGTGAAAGAGGGAAAGTCATGTTGAAGGGCTGAAGGAAAATGGCAGAACCTTTAGGCGTATACACCGATGGCACCTTTACCCCAAGACTGGTCCTTAGTCCCTTCTCCTTGAAACACTTGTGTTCGTCTCCCCTGTTCCCTTGACTTGGTTCCTTCCGAAATTCCCAATTGAACTCCTTAGCTGTCTCAGATACTAAACTCCACCCAACCTCTGGGTTCTAATGTATTTTGAGCCGAGAACACCTAGCGTTGTTTTCAGACCAAGCTGAAACCCTTTGATGATACTTTTTTTTTTGTCATTCATTAATGCTTTAACCAGTAGGTCAATTAGCATTTATTAAGTATCTGCTATGTGTCAGGCACTGTGTGAAATAAAGGGGATGAAAAAATAAAGGTCAAAACAAACAGCCCCAGTTCCTAAGGAGCTCACACTCCCATGCCTGTAGACTATTCAAGCCACCATGTACAAGCAAGATATATGCAGGCGAAATTGGGAATAGTCTCACAGTGAAAGCAAAGTGGGCACCAAAAGGCTTCTTGATGAATGTGGAACTTTAGCTCAGACTGAGGAAACCGAAGAAGCTGGGAGGCAGAGATGAGGAAGGAGACAT
The DNA here is from genome assembly GCF_028583685.1 of Petaurus breviceps papuanus. Taxonomy (NCBI): domain Eukaryota; kingdom Metazoa; phylum Chordata; class Mammalia; order Diprotodontia; family Petauridae; genus Petaurus; species Petaurus breviceps. Next base: position 3,639,005 of record NW_027185653.1, read on the forward strand.
GAGGGTCTGTAAACAATTCTAGTGTACTTTCTAAAAGGGAAAGCCAGGAGGTCAGTGTCACTGGCTCACAGAGTAAATGAAGGGGAGTAAGGTATCTAAATACTGGAAATGTAGAAAGGGGTCTGGTTGTGAAAGATTTTAAAAAGCCATAATTTTAAAAGCCACATCATTTGATACTTGATGCTGAAAGCAACACGCAGCCACCAAGTTTACTGGATAGCATAGCATAGTGATGTGGTCAGGTCTTCTGTGAGAAGATTGATTTGAAAGCTGTGTGGAGGATGAACTGGAGTAGAGAGATTTGAGGCAGGTAGATCAATCCGCAGGCTATTGCTGAAGTCAGGAGAGAAGAGATTATGGAGTAAGCAACTGTGTCAAAAGTTGCATGTCAGGGAGAGTAAAGATCTTTGAAGCACTCTTAGATTTGTTGATTAATGATCATTTATTTAGATATAAGTTTCATTAAGAGTGGTGGAAAAAGATGCCATATTGTAAGAGGATGAGGAAAGAGTAGGCAGGGGGAAAATCATTAGATATTTACATATCAGTCTTTCTTTTCAAGAAGTTTAGCTATGATGAGCTTGAAGAAAGCTGGCTTGCTGTGGAAGACATTATCATTGGTCTATCTTTTCAATTACTTGTATATTAAAAATCACTGACTTACTCACCTAATCCATAGAAATACTAATTGTGAAGTCCCTAGAATGAGGCTGACTAATCCTCCCTTCGGAACTCTAGGGATGCCCCTTAATGTCTGCAGAGTTCTTTTAATAATTTTGCCTTAAACCCCCATTCAAATGTTTCTTCTTCAGTTTCTATCATGAGGAATTATTGCCCCAATATTATTTGCTTACTATCTCCCCAGGATAATTTAGCCCATCTATCTCAATAACATCAGTAGTCAAGCAACATCATTATCTTATGCAAAGGAATATTCATTGAAGTATATAGCAAAAATACAAAAACAAAAACATTCAATATAAGAAAATGCAATATAAAAAATATTCACCAGAACTGAAGCACATTCCCCTTAATTATCACTTTCATCCTTGGGGAGAGTGGGTTCCAAATTAAAATGTTAATTTAAAAATTTATTTTTAATATTCATTTTATAAAGCTTCAATTCCAAATTCTCCACCTCTTTCCACAGCCCATTGAGAAGGCAAGCAATATGATTTCAATTATACATGTGACGTCATGCAAAACATTTCCATATTGGTTGCAAAAAAATAAAACAAAAACAAAACAACAAGAAACAAAGTGACAAAAGCATGCTTCAGTCTGCAATCTGACTTCATCAGTCCTCCTCCTGGAGGCGGATAGCATTTTTCATTATGAGGACTTGGAAATTGTCTTGGATCATTGTCTTAATCAGAGTAGCTAATTCTTTCACAGTTGGTCCTCCTTTCAATATTGTTGTTTATGTGTACTGTTTTCTCCTGGTTCTGCTCACTTCACTTTAAATCTGTTAAAGTCATCCTAGGTTTTTCTGAAAACATCATACTCATTATTTCGTATAGCAAAAGAGTATAGCATTACCATCATATACCATGACTTGTTCAGCCACTCCCCCATTGATGGGCATCCCCTCAATTTCCAATTCTTTGCCATGAGGAAAAAGAGCTGTGAATATTTTTGTACAAATAGGTCTTTTTTCCTTAACTCTCTTTGGAATACAAAACTAGTAGAGGTATTGCTGAGTCAACAGATATGCATGGTTTTATAGCCCTTTGGGCGTGGTTCCAAATTGTTCTTCAGAATGATTGAACTACTATAGATCAAAACTCTACCAATAGTGCACGACTCGTCCTGTTTTTCCACAGCCCTTCCAGTTTTTGTCATTTTCCCTTTTAGTTTTGTTAGGCAATATGATGGGTGTGGGACGGAACCTCAGAGTTGTTTCAATTTTCATTTCTCTAATCAATAGAGACTTAGAGCATTTTTTTTCATTTTATTATTGACAGCTTTGATTTATTCTTCTGAAACATTGCAGGATTTTTTAAATCAGAATTTATTTCTATCCATTTTGGTTTTTTATGTTTATTCAGATGATTTTTCTTGGAACTATGGAATGGACCTTAAAAGAGTGTTATCTGTTGTCCTTCCCACCCTCTACTCTAAGCAGAATAAAATAGTCAGTCACCACAGGATTTTAGTTATAAAAGTCTTGATTAAACTGGATACCTCCATCTGGGAAAGAGTATCTATGATATAAAATTTTTGTGGGTTTTGTAACCCATACATTTGACAATGTATGATAACTATTTTATTGTAATTAAATAAAAATTTTGGAAGCACATAGTATAATGGGGAAAAAAAAGTGTTTTCAGCACACGACATTTCAGAGCAGCTTTTGACAACCTTTCACCAGTAGGGGGACAAAATGGAGACATATGTGCTACTGTCTGATAAGTACATTTAGTTAAATTCAGCACTAGTTGAATGACTAGATTTAAAGATTTGTCATAAATGTCTCAAAAGCATCTTGGATGTTCTCTAGAGGCATATGCCAGAGTAACTTTGAGTCTCTGTTCTTAAGTTTATTTTATTTTAAATGCTGACCTGGATGAAAGAATAGATGGTACAAAGGAATAGATTGGAGATGTTAAAACCTGGAATAAATAACTAAAACACCAGGTTGTAGAAGATTCCAAAAGATCTTGATAGACTAGAATATTTGGCCCCATCTAATAAAATGCAATATAATAGGGACACATTTTAAAAGTCTTGTTTTTAAATTCAAGATCATTAGATCAGGAATCATCATTAATTTAATAATTAATTCAATGTACGTTTTTAGTTTATCTTCTGCTCCTTCCCTGTAAGAACCCTTTACCCCAAGGTCCTTGACCTTAGACTTCCCTGCTGTCTTTGTTTGTATGTAGGACATTGGAAGTCAGTACCACTTCATATATGATGTTGGGCAAATCACTTACCATCTCTGGGTATTGGTAGTCTCATCTACAAAATGAGACCTGAGAAATAATGTCCTTGCCACATCCAAATCTGTTTTCATTTGGCCCTATGCTTTAGACATTTGTTCCTATCTGGGGACCTAGTCTTTCCCTCTGAACTCTATCCTTCAAGGCTCAAGCCTCATCCCTTTTGTGAAACCTTTGCTTCAAGTTATTTCTTCTTTTTCTGATGTCCTATAGCACGTGCACACACACACACACACACACACACACACACACACATAATCGCCACTCATGGGGCACTGCCTTATTTTTAAATTTGTTCATCTTATCTGTCCAGCAGATCATCAGTTCCTTAAAGCAGTGGCTAGATCTTGTATTTTGTCACTTTAATAGTACTTTCAATAGTAACTCCTGCAGATTATCTATACTATTATCATATCTTTGAGAGGCAATCTTGCAATGACAGTTTAACTGTCATTCTACAAAGAAGTGGTGAAGATTTAATCATCTTTCTAAATTGACTGTTAACAATGATAGTTTGCCTTCTCATACTTGCTTCTTGTATCTGAATGTCAAATTATCTATTCGATTCTGAATTTTTATCAAGAATGCTTGAAAATCTTCTATTCCATTGAATGACCATATTTTCCCCTGAAACATGATGCTCAGTTTTGCTGGGTAGGTGACTCTTCATTTTAATCCCAGCTCCTTTGACCTCTTGAATATCCTGTTCCAAGCCCTTCACTCCCTCAATGCAGATAGAAGCTGCCAGATCCTGTGTTATCCTGATTGTGTTTAAACAATATTGAAATTGTTTCTTCCTGGATGCTTGTAATATTTTCTGCTTTATCTGGGAACTCTGGAACCTGACTATAATATTCCTAGGAGTTTTCTTTTTTTAATCATTTTCAGGAGGTGATTGGTGGATTCTTTCAACCTCTTTTTTCTCTCTGGTTCTAAAATATCAGGGTAGTTTTCCTTGAGAATTTCTTGAAGGATAATTTCTAGGTTCTTTTTTTGATCATGACTTTCAGGTAGTACAATAATTTTTAAATTTTCTCTCCTGGATCTATTTTCCAGGTCAGGTGATTTTTCCAATGAGATATTTTACTTTGCCTTCTATTTTTTTATTTGTTTGAATCTGTTTAATAGTATTGATTTCTCATAAAGTCACTAGTTTCCATTTGCTCCAATCTAATTCTGAAGCAGTGATTCCTCCTCAGTGAGCTTTTGAGATTCTTTTTCCATCTGGAAAATTCGGCTTTTTAATGCATTCTTCTCCTCGTTGCCTTTTTGAGCCTCTTTTGCTATTTGAGTTAGTCTGTGTTTTAAGGTGTTATTTTCTTCAGTCAGGTTGTTGACACTAATTTCATAATTTTCTTGCATCATTCTCATTTCTCTTCCCAATTTTTCCCTCACTTCCCTTATTTTGTTTTCAAAATCCTTCTTAATCCCTCTATGGCTTGTAAGCAGCTTATTCTTTTATTGAAAGCTTTGGGTGCAGTAGTTCTGACTTCACTGTCTTCCTCCTGTTCCATGCTTTGATCCTTCTTGTCTGCAAAATAGGAGTGTAAAGTCAGATTGCTGTGCTTGCTTTGCTTGCTCATGTTGCCACTCAATTACTTGACTTTTGAGCCTTTTGCCACAGTAGACCTCTTCTACCAGACAGGACAGCTTTGTCCCAAATTTCTGGGTTTTTCTCAGCTGCTGAAGCTTGGAGTTGGGTGCCATCTCTGAAGCCTCCCCACACTCTGGCAAACTGGTCACGCACCCCAGGACCTCCATCCTAGACAGTGATCCAGATCCAAGTAGGTTAAAGCAAAAATGATTGCCCCTCAGACTGGTTCCTTGGTCCCCCTACAATCTGCAGACCAGGAGCTCTCAAGCAGCCATAGCCACCGTGCCTCAGCTACTTCTCCCTCCAGGGGTAAAGGACAGACTGCACTCCCAAACTCCCTGTTCCCAAAGTCTACACTGCACTGACTTCTCACTTTGTCCTTAGCGTCTATGGGTTGATAATTCTGATAACTGACACAGCTGCTGGTGATCTGAAGTCCCTCAGGCCAGCAGCTGATTGTGGCCTCCCTGAGGCTAAAATCTGGGGCTCCAGAAAGGCTGGGCTCAGCTCCCAGAGAGCTGAGCCGGTCCCTTCCTGCGGGCCTGCCGGAATGTTTTCAGCAGAAAATTAGCTTCTCTCTGTCCTTTTGTGGATTTTTGTACCTCCAAAGTTTGTTTAAAGTAATTTTTTACATGAATTGGAGGAGGTGGAAGCAGGAGCCCCGAGGAAGTCCTGTTTTTACTCTGCCATGTTGGCTCTGCCCTAAAGAAAAATTTTTGAGAAAAGATCTTAATTGGTATTCTGAATTATGGGATTGTATTTTCATGTTTGAGAAGTCAGCAACTGTAGTGATGGTTAAAGATGACTTTGATTATGATCTTTATCACAGTATTTATATTATAACACAGTATTTATGTTTGTCTTGTTTTTTGTTACCTTTTAATAAATAGTGTAGCTGACATAAGAGATTAGAAGTTGGAGAAGCAGGGGAGAAGGAGGTAGGGAGAAAGAGAATGGAAGGAAGAAGGGAGGGGGAGTGGGGAGAAGGAGACAAAGTGAAGGACAAGGGGAGATGAGCAAACATTTATGGGAAAAGGTTTATGTTACCAAATTAATGAACTGGAGTGGAGACTCAGCTAATTGTTTATTAATGAGAAATATGTGGCAATTTTAGTAATTCTTGTGGAAATATCAAAACAGAGAATTATTACCTTACAATCTAGATGAGAATAAGGCCAATTAACTAGTAGCAGGTAAAGAGAGAGAGAGAGAATTGACCACCCTTACCTAGGTTATTCATGGGGGTTATGAACTGTAAACCCTTCTATATCATATAAGAAAACTCATATGCAGTGCTGTAGAAGAGATTTGTCCTTGTATGTTTGGAAGAAAAAAACAGTCTACTCTTACATTTAAGCCAAATATGTCAGATTTATTAATCAATTCTACTAAGTTGATGTATGTGTTCACCAAAAAGAAAAAAAGATAGGAACCAATAAAATGGTAGCACAGTTTTATACATGTTAAATGGTTAATAAATAACCAAATAGCAACCAATCTGAAGTTTTAGACTGCTTCTTAGCCTGAGTCCTATGCTACATGAGCAATTTAGGCTGGCTTAATTTAGGGACTAGAGCTGGAGGCCATGGCCTAAGGGGTGGCGGTGGGGACAAGGATGGTTTGGAGCAGTGCTTTTCTGCTCGAAGCTCCTACTGCACCAGAATATATACAGTAGTATGGCACTTTGCCATGAAAAAGAACTGATGTTTGCTTTTGGAACTGGGTGTTGGAAGGATTGCAGTTTGTGAATTATTCTCAAATGGTGCAGTTTTATGTATTTTTATTGTTTCTTGTGGGAGAATTTGAGCAGAGGCAAACTCCAAATTTGTGTTATGCTCAAAATGTTACCTAATCTATCAGTCATGTGGAATAAATCCATAAATATATATCTTTGAAACATATTGTACTGGAACTACCCTACAAGAATTGTGCTCAGAGATTCTAGCCAGCAATTTCTCCTGCTAAATAAAAAAAAAAAAGCCCCTTTCCTTCAAACAGATCTGAATTTACATTTTATAGAGAGTGTGAAACAAAAGATAATATTTCACAGCAATGGTAAAAACATGAGGTCCACTACACAATCTCAGTAACAACCTCAAAATGCTGTACCCCCTTCAGTATAACCTAGATACATCCTTATCTGGGCATGGGTGTCCCAAGGCCACTGCCTGTTTCCTGATTGGTCAAATCTACCTGCTGCTTCCAGCTCCTTCTGTTTCATTTTAGTATTATCTAGGAGTTCTCTGGGAACTCAACTTCCTCCCAGGGCTACTGTCTGTTACTTTTTATCAGTAGTCTTGCTCAGCAATTCTTGCAGTTCTGTAGAAACTTAACCCTTTGCTGCCTCTCACACTACCATTCCTTTCCCCAAACTAGAAACACCTCTAATTTGATCTCAACAGTTAATCCAATCAATTGTATTAATACTCAATAGCTCTTACATTACCTTGAAATACACAATGACTTACACACACACACATACACACACACACATATGGGGAAACAATACTGAACTTAGTTACAAAATACAAGGAAGTAATAAGAATGCCTATATGATATTCAGAATGGGGAAACTTCACTGCAAGTCACCGCACACAAGAGGGAGCTACCATTTTTAATAGCAGCAGAGGGATCCAGAAGCTTTCCCACAAAGTAGGGCAAATATAGGGGGAGTTTGGAGAGTCACCATGTTTTATCTGGGTAGAAGTCTCACTGAGTTAGTACTTCAGAGTAGTACTTTTTATAGCAAACTTTATTAGATATTCTACCACTGGTGTCACTGGTTTATAACTTGGGTATTACATGGGATGGCAGCTAGGAGGCAGAGTGGATAGAGTACAGGGCCTGGAGTTAGAGATTTAATCTTCCTGAGTTCGAATGTGACCTCAGACACTTGCTAGCAATGTGACCCTGGACAAGTCACTTAACCTTGCTTGCCTCAGTTTCTTCTTCTGTAAAATGAGGTGGAGAAGGAAATGACAAAACACTCTAATATTTTTGCCAATAAAACTCCAAATAGTATTGTGAAGAATCAGACACAACTGAACAGCAACAAAATCATATAGAACAAAAGGACAACTAAATGAATTCCAGCACCGGGTTCAGGCACAGGTTAGTATGTCTGAGACAGAAACCTTTTGTACAGCTTATTTTTACATAAAAACCTTCTGCAACATTCCCTGTTGACTAGATGGAATAATCCAGGTTCCAACATGACTCTAAGAAACCAGGACAATGTAACAACAAGGGACATTTTATACTTTTAGTTATTAAAATTGCAGCAATAAAATAAGATAATGGTAAAACAAACAAACAAAAAAACTTATTGAGAATGTAAAGCCTTTTGAAGTAGCATTATTTCCCCTTCTTCCTAGACACTAGTAGATCTAGGGCCCATAAACCCACTCTCTTGAATTAAAATGTGCTCCTGGGAAGCACAACCCTTATCCAGAGAGAGGGGTTTTCTAAGATATACATTGTTCTTGAAAGAATCATATTATGGGACCACATTACCTTTTGCTTCCAAAACATCGTATAAAAGCATTCTGATGTCCTAATATCTGGGACTAGGCTCACCTACCCCAGCTGCTTTCTTTACACCTACCCTTCGTCCTCAACAGGTAGAGATCAAATGAAGGAAGAGCACCGTGCCCTTTTCTTTCAAAGTCAAGCTGGACAGAAGTGCATTTTGATTTGTCTCCTATCTTTTGCTTCCCTTCCCCCCACCTTCTCAGACAATAAAATGGTGATCTCTTTGGGGGCAGGGATTGTCTTTTGCCTCTTTTTGACACAGAGTAGGTATTTAATAAATGCTTATTGGTTATTATTATTATCGATAGTTCTTTACCATCTCTTCCACCCCTACCCCCACCTCAACCTCACAGCAGCGACTCTCTAGTGAAATAATGGGCTTTAGTCCATTATATTCTTATTAAATTCTTGCCCCTTCCATTCTAATTTTTACCTTTTAAAATCACTTAGTCACTTAGATCTCCTTATCCCTTGATGCCATGTCCCTTTGTTATTCAATAAGAATTTTTAAATAGTAGTCTTCCCTAGCCCAAGAAGCATGAGAAAGATTTCACTAGTAAGACTTTTCTTGTTATTTGCTTACCTTTCTTCCAATCCACTGTTGGAAGCGTTTGCATATTGATTATTCATATAAATCGATCACTGCAGTATTCGGGATTCATTTGCAGAGATGATTTCAAATACACTCTTGCTGAAAGTTCTAAAATTTTCATTGATGAGTAGAATCAGCTTTGAAGAATGCTATATATTGGGGAGCACATTGCTGACCTTTACTTTTAGAAGATCAAATATCTATTTCTCCTCTGTTTTTAAACAGAAGTAACCCAAAATACTGAATTTTTGGTGACAGCTAAAGATCCTTCCTCACTCCAGGGCTGGTGCTTTATTCACTGTGCCACCTAGTCACCCCAAATGTACATTTATTTCTATAAAATACATGTGTTCTTGCTATTTTAATTTTGGATTATGTTTTGGTAAGTTTTCCATTTCATCTATATTTTTGAGTTTTACATTTAATATTATGTTTTTCAGAAGTTCTACTATCTTGTAGATATTCTCTGTTATGTGTTCTATCATGCAATCAGTAAGTATTTAGTGTCTACAGTGTGTTGCACACTGGTCATACAGGTAAATTCATATTCTCTTGTTCATTAAAATAATTTCTTTTGAAACATCTGAATTATGCCCTGATTTCCTTCCTAATTTCCATCCATTATTTTTTTCTACTTCTTTTTAGAATGCATGGATGTTTTACTTCTATCCATGTATTATTGGAGGACTTAAAGCTTAAGGTTGACCTCTTTTATTTTTACTTGGAGGTATTGAGGATGTTTTACATCACAAGATGACATTTCATCTTGGTACTGTAGTTTTTCTTCATATCTCTGTTCATTTTTCAATCTCAAAGAATTTCCCTGTTTTTTTTTTTTTCTGTTTGGTACCTTGGCTCTTCCCCTCCCAAATTCTGTTGGTATAATTGCCCTTTGTATCTTTGTCTTTCGGTAACTTATGGTTGTAGCAAATGTCAGCACTGTTTGACCCTCCCCCCAACAAATTTTCAGCATTTCCTCCTTTCCAGACTTCCAGATTTTTGTGTTTTCAGAGTCTTAGGCTAACGTTTAACAGAGGAAGAGAAGGGAAAGACTGATGTGACAACCATGACACGAAAACTGCACATATTTGTATACCCTTATTTTATTCATGTGAATAATCATTGTTTTATTTCTACATCTCTTAGCCAAACAGGGGATGTTTATCTGGGGATCTAGGTAAGTTCAGTGTTCTTCCCTCCCTAATTAAGGCATTAGTAAAAGCATTAACATTAGATTGGGTTAAATTGGATAAAGGGGAAGTAATAGAAGTGACTCAAATTAAAGCTACAAATTATGGCTTTTCTGGGTTGTGTGGGGTTCAGAGCTGGTAAGAACAAAGTAGAAGCATGAGTTCACTTGTCCCTCACTGTTATTTCAGATGATTCTGTACTGTATGAAGGTGTTTACCATAATTTTCTCTTCTTTCTGCAATTTTAATAGCTATCTATGTAGAGGATGAATTATTGACTCACTCTTGTGGATCATGGGAATTAGGTGGAGACCTGTCTCATAGAGGCAAGTAAGTGTTCCTAAGTGTGAGATTTGGAGTCAGGGAGACATAAATTTGAATTCAGCTTCAGACACTTATTACCTACATGTCCTTATCACAACGGTCTTCTCCCTGGAAGTTGCTCTCCCACCCTCATTTTCCTTACCTGTAAAGTAGATTGTTGTGAAGATTAAATAAGATAGCAAAATTCCAAAGCACCATGTGAATATTAGTTACTATTTACACTCCTCCATCTTACAGTATTTATCTTGTAGATGTTTAAGGAAAGTATGCACAAAACAAGTAATGGTCCAGAGTTTAGAATGCTTTGGTAAGTTTTGTGCATATTGACCTGGCTTGGCATCGCTAAATATGAAGGGAATGAAAAAAAAACATTGTTAGAATGAATATTTTAAAGAAGATATTTGATGCCACCAGTTAAGTGGCAGTTTGCTGATGGATTCCTATGAAATTTAACATGGAGAGATTTCTTTGTGTGTGGTTCCTAGAGGCTTTTAGTTTATTATTTTTTAATCCCTGGTTTTATTATCACTGTGTGTTGAAAGATTTGTTGAATTATATCCTGAGTTTTGTGTGTGTTAATATTCTTTTTAATGCTCTAGCTGAAGATGGTTTTTTACTGGGGAGCAGACTTATTAGTAACTCTGAAGAGTACTTATTGAGGCTCAGCAGCATGAACATCACTTTATTGTAATAATTACTGGAAAGTTAGAAATAGGTAATATTGATTGCATTTATTTATTGTTTTGATATGGACAAAAATATTAAAAGCCATCAAACACCAGCATTGCTATTTGACAGTATCATTTAACTCTAGCTACAAGGAGAATTACAATATAAATAAAAGGCTCATGAGTTACTAGTCTTAATGAGGATGTATTTAGCAATAGGAAGACTTCTTCCTACTTTAAAAGGAGATCCTAAATGTATAGTACATAAAGTTTAATGAATAAAAATAGGGTATTTCATTAAATATCAGAACACATTGTAATTTTGTGGATGCCTTCTTTTTATTTGTTGTTGTTTTATTTTGTAATGTGGCCAGTGGCCATGTGCTTTGCCAGTGTGGTCCTCTGAAGTTCATTTCCCTATGTACTAATGACTGGGGAGATGTCTTGGCCAACTACTATGAAATTTAGACGTGCTTCTCATTCTCCAATATCTCTTTGACTTAGGCTGAGGGCTTCCATTTCCCAGGACTTTCCCACTGTTTTTCCCACTCCTCTCTCTATTCTCAAAAAAGGTAAAGTGCATAGAGATCCAGGGTTAAGCTACTATTACTTACAAGGAAGGAGAAAAAAATAGCCTCAGTGCTTCTGCCTTCCATAACCATTGAACAAAAAATGATGGTCTTATCACTAGAGTTCTGCCCAGATCCATAGTCTTAGCCATGACAGAAGACAAGAAAGTTCATAAGTTACAGGACTCTATTACCACTTAACTGGACCAGAAGCAGTTGCCACTGCTTCCTGAAAGGTTGAAAGGAAAGCACACTATAGCCATCTAGCACCAGCATTTTTGTCACTTGTACCAGAACTTAAGTTACCAGAACTCTTGCTGCTATAACCTTGTCCAAGATCAGAGACTTAGAACCAAGCCTTGACCAGAAGTCATGAGTTCTCCACCTGTAGAATAGTTTCTTATTAGAAATCAATCTTTCCTTGACACTTTGGCATGAAGGAAGGAAATTGGTGTCGATAGTGAATTCTGTCAGTCCTTGGGTTTTTCATAGGCATAGATTTTAAGGAATATTATGATGAGCCTAGCAGTTGTGAACTGTTCTTCTGTTCATTCCAGGAATAGAAATACTTGAAGAGTCCTAAATTTACTATGGATTTCAAAGATTCAAAAACTGTCTGCCCCTTACCTCTGGCTTTCTCCATTTCATCTTTCATATTGACTCATTGTCTTGTGAGTGAGAATCATCGTGCCTTTCACCCTATGGCATCCTCTAATAAAGGATTTAGAGTAATTTAAATGAAGCCTAGTGATTGAGACAGAAACTTTTAGATTTTTTGATCTACTGAATAAAGATAAATGTAGCTTAAGAAGGATCTATTTGCTTCCTTTTTCAGTAATGAAGGAGTTTTAGAATGAAGTGTGTGTGTGTGTGTGTGTGTGTGTGTGTGTAGGTGTGTGTGTATGTGTTTTGAGAGAGGAGAGGGCAGTGAGCTCAAAGTTGTTTTTTTCTTTTTTTACATTTTTCCTTAAAGCCTTTCATAGACATAATGGGAAATTTTTATAGACACATGGAAAACTTAGACATGATAACAGTTTTGATAGTGTAGACAAACTAACCAGATAGCTAGCTGTACCTATCAAAGCTGCCTTCATACCAACACTGTACCTTTTCAACTGTTGCTTAGGTAACAGATAAGTTGAGTGTTTTTAAGCTGATGAGTTTTGGATGTGACATGCTGCAAAGCTGTATGGAAAGGGTAACTAATACTTTTTGCCTTCCTCTTCACCTTCTCCTTCAAAAGAATCCACAACAACCTCCTCATAATCTTTCTTCAAGGCAGCCATATCATCCCGTGCCTCAGAGAACTCTCCTTCCTCCATTTCCTCTCCCATATACCAATGCACAATGGCATACTTGGCATATATCAGATCAAATTTGTCTTCCAGGTGAGCCCAGGCATCAGCAATGGCTGTGGTGTTGCTTAACATGCACACAGCCCAGTGTACCTTAGCTAGGTCACCAAAAGGAACCACAGTGGGAGGCTGGTGATTGATGCCAACCTTGAAGCCATTTGGTCACCAATCCACAAACTGGATGCTACACTTTGTTTTGATGGTGGCAATAGCAGCATTGAAATCTTTGGGAACCACATCACCATGGTAGAGCAAGCAGCAAGCCATGTATTTACTGTGGTAAGGGTCAAATTTCACCATCTGGTTGGCAGGCTCAAAGCAAGCATTGATGATCTCTGCTACAGAAAGTTGCTCATGGTAAGTTTTCTCAGGAGAGATGACTGGGGCATATGTGACCAGAGGGAAATGGATATGGGGATAGGTGTATTGCCAAGCAAAGGCAACTTCCCAAGGTTCAAAATACCAGCATGGCTGCTCTCCATTTTATTCAGTGACAAATTAAGAACAGAGAAAATCAAAATATAGCATAATTCAAAATACAGCATTCACCAAGGTCTTTTCTTCATCTTGACCAGAGGCAAGTTCTCAGCAATCTTTGTTCCTGGGGAGACAAAGCTTAGCAAGGCCACAAGATACAATGCCAGTTTCCTCATTCATTCTCTGTCTGCAGAACAGTCCTAGGACCCCTGAAAACTTTAGCAAAACCCTCTTCCAGGATTTCTGTAAACATACAACAAGAAAATCCTTCTTCAGGGCTTCTGAACCAATAGCAAGGTTCCAGAACCTCTGCAACAACATCACTGACCTTCACCAGTAGACACAATTCATTCTCTGGCTGCAGAACAGTCTCTGGATCCCTGAACCAGCAGCAAGGTTCCAGGACCTCTGCAAAAACAGGACTGTCCTTAACCAGTGGATGAATCTGGCAAAACAACATCAAAACAGACAAAGTACCAGCATAACAGCCATGTCTCCTCAGTCCTTGGCAGCTCTAGGTGGAAGCTCTCAAAAGTCCTGGGCAGTTCGAACTTGCCCTCAGCAATCCTCTCCAGCTCTCTGCCTCCACAATGCTGCTTCCAAAAACTTCTTCTGCCTCTCTCTGCTTGTGCATCTCTAAATTTACGTCACCAGCTCATCCCAGTTCAGTCCTTTCTTTTCATGTCAACAATCCATCCCACAAGTAGGATTCACAGGCTCTGGGTTTTAACACAATCAATCCAAAAGCCAAGCCAATACAGGGGGATCTTTAAATTCCATTACTATCACAATAGGGCCCCAGTTTAGTCTGGAATTCTGTTAGATCAACATTTAGGGCACCATCAAATCAGAGAGAGGCAGTGATGGAGGACACAATTTGGCTAATAAGGTGATTCAAATTAGTGCAGGTTAGGCATTCAATGTCAAAATTTCTGTGACAGATATCATAGATGACCTCATTGTCTACCATGAAGGGACAATCAGAGTGCTCCAGGGTGGTGTGAGTGGTCAGAATGGATTTGTAGGGTTCCACTACATCTGTGGAAACCTGAGGGACTGGGTAAATGGAGAACTCCAGCTTGGGCTTCTTGCCATAGTCAACAGATTATGTTCCATGAGCAGAGAGGTGAAACTGAGCCAGTCCCACCACCAAAGCTGTGGAAAAACAAGAAGCTTTGAAGACCTATGCACTGATCAGCCAGCTTCTGAATCCTATCTAGAACCAAGTTGATGATTTCCTTGCCAATAGTGTACTGCCCACGGGTATAGTTATTGGCAGCATCTTCATTCCCATTGATCAGTTGTTCAGGATGGACAAGCTGGCAGTAGGTTCCAGTACAAACTTCATCAATGACAGTTGGTTCCAGATCCACAAACACTGCTCTGGGTACATGTTTGCCAGCTCTTTTTTCACTGAAGAATTTGTTGAAGGAGTCATCTCCTCCCCCAATGGTATTGTCACTTGGCATCTGCCCATCAGGCTGAATACCATGCTCCAGGGAGTACAACTCCCAGCAGGCATTGCCAATCTGGACACCAGCTTGGCCAATGTGGATAGAGATACACTTGTGCATGGTGGTTAGTGGATTAAGCAGCAATTAAGGTAGCAGGAGCAGGGATACCTGTGTTCTGGTTACAGCCCTTAACAAGCTAAGAGTTGAGGTAAGTAACACTGAGTTCAAAGTTTTGAAAGATAGTGGAGGCAGTGGCAACAATATAGCAGAGTGAAAGCAGAAACTCATCTGAACTCCCCCATGAATTCCTTCAGTAACCCCTAAAAAGTAAATCTGAATGGTTTTTAGAGTGGCAAAATTCATTGGGAGATGGAGTATGGCAGATTTACAGCCCAGGAAAGTGTGGACAGGTAGAATTTCTTGCGCTGGGCAGGGAAAGTACAGAGCGCAGAGCACAGAATGTGGGGGCTATACCAGCAGAGACCCAACCATAGCAAAGCTGGAGTGACCCAGGTGAACTGACTCACCCACCATAGAGGTGATGCCCAAACCTCTCACCACAGGATGGGGGTCTATTGGAACTGGGTAAGAGACAGGAATAGGGCTTGTGGCAGTGGGAACAACTACACCTGGGGCCATCAACCCACAGCCTGGAAGTTTAAACATCACCTACCTGAACTTCTGATAGCCAAGATGGCAGAGTAAACCTTAGCTGCTATTCATCTTTCCTCTAACCCTGAAAACCCAGTTAATATTGCCCCAGTGTAAAATCCTGAAATAGTGGAACCAGCAGCAGGCTTGGGAGATCTAGAGGAAGGGCATGGCTGTGACTGTGCTGAAGCAAAAGTGCAGAGAAGGAGGCATCCCAACAAGCCTCATCTCAGTCAACCAATATGAGATCCTAATCCCTAGGGGGGTGGAGCCAGCAAGTGCTAACACCAGAACCCTGGGTGTGCCTTCAAACAAATGGGAATCTGAAGACACCAGTCTGACCCCAGCTACCACTAGCTGAACTCTAGCCAAGGAGAGTGGAGGTGGAAACCTGAAGCATCCAGACCTACACACACACACACACACACACACACACACACACACACACACACACACCTCACGCTGTGAGCTTCAGTGTAACTCTAGGGAAATCCTGAATGTCCTGGCCTTGGCCTCAGTCTAGGAGCTCAGAGGAGGGAGGGAGAGGAGCATTGTATAAGATTTACTCTCATCAGAGTATCACACAAAGCCAATAACCAGGCCTCTAACTATCAGCACAAGAAGTGTGGGTCAGAGCCCTTTGTATCCCAGAAGCAGAGAACCACTTTAAAAGTCAAGAAATAGGCAATTACGATGGGCAAAAAAGCAAGATGGAAAAATTAAGACTTTAGAAAGCTATTATGGTGAAAAAGAAGAATCAAATTCAGAAGAAGACAGCACTGATCCTATACCCACATCTGAAACCTCAAAAGAGAATGTGAATGGGTCCAAATCACATGAGCATTCTTGGGAGAACTCAAGGAGGATTGTAAAAGACACATTAGAGAGGTAGAAGATAAATTAACCAACTATTTTAAAAATATAATTAGAAATATGGAAAAAAAGTTTCACTTAAGAGAATAGCTCCTTAAAAAGTAAAATTTGTTAAAAGGGAAAGGAGGTTTAAAATCTAACTGAAGAAGATAACTCCTTAAAAGCAAAAACTGAACAAATAGAAAAGGAGATTAAAAAATAAAACAATTTGCTAAAAATTAGAATAAAACAAATTGAAATTAACGGCTCTATGAGGCATTAAGAAGCAGTCAAACAAAATCTAAAGAATGAAAAAATAGAAGAAAATATAACATATCTCATTGGAAAAAGAACTGACCTGGAAAACAGATCTAGGAGAGACCATTTAAGAATTATTGGTCTACTGAAAAGCTATGATGGAAACAAAGAAAATAGCCCTGAGATACTAGAACCAGATTAAAAATTATTGAAAGAATCCACTGGACACTTGAAAAGATTCCAAATTGAGAACTTCAAGGAATATTGTAGCTGAATTCCATAATTATGAGGTCAAGGAGAAAATACTGCAAGCAGCCAAAAAGAAACAATTCATATATTGCAGAACTACAGTCAGGATCACATAGGACCTAGCAGTCTCTACATTAAAAGACTGGAGGGATTGGAATTTCATAAGGCAAAAGAGGTTGGACTACAATCAAGGATCAACTACCCAGAAAGACTGAACATAATCTTTCAGGTAAGGAAATGGTCATTCAATGAAATAAGGGACTTTCAGACCTTCCTTATAAAAAGTGCAGAGCTTAAGGGAAAATTTTATATTTAAATACAAGACTCAAGAGAGACATAAAAAGGTAAACAGGGGAAACACACACACACAGAAACCCCTTGTTATTTAATGAGAGCAAACTGTTTACATCATTATATGGGAGGATGATACCTGTCAATATTGAGATTGATATAATTATCATGACATTTAAAAGGAGATAGGTAGGTACACAGATAAATAGATAAACAGATAGAGGGTGTCAGTCTAAATTAACTAACATGATGATAAAACCTTATTAAGGTATTCAAAGAGATTGTAATGGGAGAAGAGGAAAAGAGGAAGCAGAAAAGGGTAAATTATGACACATGAAGAGGCATAAATAACATACTATAGTAGAGGGAAACAAGGGAGGGAGAGGAGCACTGTATGAGATTTACTCTCATCAGATTTGGTTCAAAGAAAGAATAACATAATTGGTTAAGTATAAAAATCTTTCATACACTACAGGAAGTAGGAGAGGAAAAGGGGAAAGAAAAGGGGGGGGAGTTAGAAGGGAAGGAAGAAATAGTAAGAGGAAAGGGTAAGAAAAGGGAGGGGGGTTCACAGGGAAGGAATATTGAGGGAGACAGTAGTCAAAAGGAAAATTCTTAACTAGGTGAAAGGAGAAGGGAGAAATAAAAGTATAAATGGGAGGGAACAGGATGGAGAGAACAACAGATAGTAATCATAATTGTGAATGTGAATGGAATGAACTCTCCTATAAAATGGAGGCAGATAGCAGAATGGATTAAAAATTGTAATCCTACAATATGCTGTTTACAAGAAACACATTTAAAACAGGGGAATACACCTAGGGTAAAGGTAAAAGTCTGGAGTAGAATATATTCTTCAGCTAAAGTAAAAAAAAAAAACACAGGGGTAGCAATCACAATCTCAGACAAAGCAAAAGCAAACATAGATCTAATTATAAAGGATAAGGAATGAAACTATAAGCTTCTAAAAGGCACTATTGACAATGAAGCAGTATCATTGCTAAACATATATGCACCAAGTGTATAACATTCACATCATTTGAGAAATTAAGGTAGTTAGAGCAAGAAATAGATAGTAAAGCTATACCGGTGGGGGACCTCAACCTCCCCTTCTCTTAACTTGGTACATCTAACCTCAAAATAAACAAGAAAGAGGTTAAGTAGGTGAATAGATTTTTAGAGAAGGTAGATATGATAGATCTATGGAGAAATTTGAAAGAGGATAAAAAGGAATATACCTTCTTCTCAGCTGTACATGGCACATACACAAAAATTGACCATGTACTAGGGCATAAAAACCTCAAAATGCAGTGCAGAAAGGCAGAAATACTAAATGGATCTTTTTCAGATCATGATGCAACAAAAATTATATGTAATAAAGGGCCATGGAAAGATAGGCTAAAAACTAATGGGAAACAAAATTAACTAATGCTAAAGAATGAGTAGGTCAAACAAGAAATCATAGAAACAATTAACTTCATTCAAGAGAATGGTAAAATGAGATAACATATCAAAACTTATGGGATGCAGCGAACATAGTTCTTAGGCCAAGTTTTATATCTCTGAATGCTTATATGAATAAAAAAAAGAAAAAAGAGCTGGAAGAATTGGACATACAAATTAAAATCCTAGGGAAAAAAACACAAATTGAAAATCTCCAATTAAATACTAAATTACGAAGACTGAAAACCAAAGGAGAGGTTAATACAATTGAAATTAAGAAAACCATTGAACTAATAAAAAAAGCAACTAAGAGCTGGTTTTATGAAAAAAAATAAAATTGATAAACCTTTAGACAATTTGATGTAAAAAAAAAGAAGAAAACCAAATTACCAGTATCAAAAATGAAAAGGGTGAATTTTCCTCTAATGAAGAGGAAATAAAAAACAATAATTAGGAATTCTTTTGCCCAAATGTATGCCTATAAAATTGACAAACTTAGTGAAATGAATGAATATTCACAAAAATATAAGTTGTCCAGATTAACTGAAGAGGAAATAAAATATTCAAATAACCCCAATATAAGCTATCACTCTTTGCAGATGATGTGACAATGTACTTAGAGAATCATAGAGAATTAAGTAAAAAACTACTTGAGATAAAATATATAAATATAGCAAATTTGTAGGATATAAAATAAACCCACATAAATCTTGGCATTCCTACATATTACTAATGAAGCCCAACAGCAAGAAATAGAGAAATTCCATTTAAAGTTACTGTAGACATAAAATATTTGGGAGTCTACCTGCCAAAACAAAACCCAGGAATTATGTGAATACAATTACAAAACACTTTTCACATAAAGTCATTTAAATAATTGCAGAAAGATCATTTGCTTGTAGTCAGGTAGAGCTGGTATAATGAAAATGACAATTTTACCTAAATTAATTTACCTATATAGTGCCATACCAATCAATCTACGAAAAACTTATTTTGTAGACCTTGAAAAAATAGTAACAAAATTCATCTGGAAGAACAAAATGTTCAGAATATCAAGGGAATTAATGAAAAGAAAAGTCGGAAAGGCAGCAAAGCCATATCAGATTTTAAACTTTATTATGAAGGAGCAGTCATCAAAACTACTTGGTACTGATTGAAGAATAAAATACTGGATCAGTGAAGTAGATTAGGTACATGAGACACAGCAGTGAATGACTATAGTAATTTACTGTTTGATAAACCCAAAGACTCCAGTTTCTAGGATAAGAACTCACTATTTGACAAAAATTGTTCAGAAAACTGGAAAATAGTATGGCAGAAAATGGGCATAGATCACTATCTTACATTGTACACCAAAATAAAGTTTAAATGAGTTCACAATCTAGATATAAAGGCTGATACTGTAAGCAATCTGGGAGAGCAAAGAATAATTTACCTGTCACATTTATGGAGAAAGGAAGAATTTATAACCAAACAAGAGACAAAGAGCATTTCAAAGTGCAAAATGGATATCTTTGATTACATTAAATTGAAAAATTTTTATACAAACAAAGCCAATGTAACCAAGATTAGGAGGAAAGCAGAAGATTGGTAAAGAATTTTTTTGCAACTATTCTCTGATAAAGTCCTCATTTCTAAAATATGCAGAGAAATGAGTCAAATTTAGAAGAATACAAGTCATTCCCCAATTGATAAAAGGTCAAAGGATATGAACAGCTAGATTTTAGAGGAAGAAGTTAAAAATATCTATGTTTGTATGAAAAAATGTTTCAAATCACTATTTATTAGAGAAATGTAAATCCAAACAACTCTTAGTTATCACCTCTAACCAATCAGATTTGCTAACATGGAAAAACAGGAAAATGATAAATCCTGGAGAAGATGTTGGAAAATTGGAACACTAATGCATTATTAGTGGAGTTGTGAACTGATCCAACCATTCTGGAGAACAATTTGGAATATGTCCAAAAGGCTATTAGCATGTGCTTATCTTTTGGCTCAGCAGTACCACTTCTAGGGCTGTATGCCAAAGAGATCATCCTACAAGTAGGAGGAGGATCTGTATGTACAAAAATATTTATAGCAGCTCTCTTTGTGGTGGCAAAGAATTGGAAATCAAGGGGATGCCCATCAATTGGGAAATGGCTAAATAAGCTGTGGTATGTGAAGGTAATGGAATAATATTGTGCTATAAGAAATGAGGAGCAAACGGACTTCATAGTAACTTAGAGAGACTTGCATAAAGTAATGCTGAGTGAGAGAAGCAGAACCAGGAGAACACTGTACACAATTATAGACGCATTGTATCTGACTGACTTTGATAGACTGGGCTCATCTCAGCAATCCAAGGTTATGAGACAACTCCAAAGCACTCATGATGGAAAAAGCCATAAACATCCAGGGAAAGATTTAAGGAGTCTTAATGCATATTGAAGTGAGCTATTTGCTGTCTGTCTTTATTGGTTTTGTTTCACTCCTTCTTTCTCGTTATTCATTCCATCGGTTATGATTCTTCTTTACAACTTGGCTAATGTTTAATGTGAAGGTATATGCAGAACCTATATTGGATTGCATGCCACCTTTGGGGGGAGGGGGAGGAGAGGAAGAGGGACAAAGTTTGAAAGTCAGCTTTTGGAACTGAATGTTTTGAACTAAAAGTAAATAAAAAAATAAAATTTAAAAAAGATACTGCAACAGGGATGAAGATAAATTGACCATGAGCGTTTAAACAATCATCAGAGCATGCCTTGTCCTCCCACCCTCTCACCTTGATTTTTAAGTTATCAGTTACAAATGTTTTCACACACTGTGATGGCAAAGTGAAATTTTTTGCTATTTTTCTGTTAGTATTATTCAGTTTCCCAACCTCAGTCTTACATGCCTCTGTGCTGAGCCAATCAGGCATATGCAAGTGGGCTCTAACTAATCATATACTTTTGTGTGGGCTCTAGCCAATTAGATGCTGAGTACAACTGTATATAAAGAGAGCTGGTGTTGAGAAAGCAGGCATTAAGGGAGCCAGTGTTGAGAGAGTAACAGTGTTCAGAGAGAGAAGCAGTTTGAGTGGGCTGAGAAAAGAGACCTCTAAGAGTTGGGAAGATAACTCGCTCTGAGAGCAGAGAGGAGAGCTCTGAGACCTCTGATGGCAGATACTTCCTGAGGGAGCCTCTGAACTTTGAAAGCAAATAGAGCTGTGTGACAGAGACCTGACCATAGGAAGGAGGCTTAGTTTGAGCCCCTTTTGAGAGTGGTTAAAGTGAACTGAGCTGTTATTACAGAGGCTCTGGACTTTGGAGGTGAATTGAGATGATGGTGCTCGTGGTGTGTGTCAGCATTGTTGTTGCCCTGTTGAGCTTTGTTTTCCTACAGGTAGAAGCTATGGGGAGGAACCCTTGGATCCTGCTGTCAGGCAGGGAGAGCTTGTTGTGGAGCAGTCCCCATGAGCTGAGACCTGGAGCAAGAGTGCAGAACTGCCTATGTGTGAATCCAGGCAAGAGTCTGGGGTGGTCAGCCCATAGAGGAAGAGCCATGGGACTTGAAAATCAACCATGATTTAACATGAAAAAGGACTTTACTTGGAAACTTGGTATAGATTAAGGAGATTATTTTTACAATGACCTAACTGTGGATGATGTGGTATTTTCTGCTACCCCTTAAGGATGAGTTGTGCTGGGAACACCCTAGCCTGGGCCCCCCTGATTTTGGGAATGCAGTGATATATGCTGTGTAATGTGTTGTGCATGGGAAGACCCTAGCCTGGGATACCTGATTATATAAACAAGTGTTTTGGGGAAGGCTACTGAATGCAATAATATATGCTATGTGCCATATGACCACTGAGTTTTACAATTTAATACACATGCACACATATAAAATGATATGTTTTGCTTAAGGGTGTTGCTATGAATGTTATGCTTTACTTTAGTGAGCAATGTTTAGTTCTGAATAAATAGAAGGTTCATTATACTATGAGATTAAAGCCTTAAAATTATTCACAGCAGCCGTCTTCTGGTGTGCTGCCATGCTTGTCATTACACACATTGAACTGCTCGTCTTTAAATTCTAGTAGCTTCGGTTTTGTTCTGTCTGCACAAAATGGTATTTTAACTTCATGTGGTCAACATTATTTGTTTTATCTCATCACTTCTATCCCTTTTTTAGTTAACAATTCTCTCTTTGAAACAGTTGTGCAAAGTATCCTTTTATATTTCCCTAATTTTTAAATTGTTTCCTCATATATTTAGATCTTAAACATATTTGAAACTTATCGTGCTATGTACTATAAATTGTTGGTCTCAATTTAATCCCAGGCTGCATTATAGGTTTCCTGGCAGTTTTCACTGATAGGGGAATCTAATCATCATAGCCGGTTTCCTTAGATTTAGCAAACGCTAGACTATTATGTTTGACAGTATCTGAGTACTGCTAACCTACTCTGTTCCACTTATCAACTTTTCTATTTTTTCTTATTTCGTGCCAAATAATTTTTACTATCATTGCCCTAAAATGAGATCTAGTAATTCTAGGACTGTCTCATTTCTACGTACTTTTATTTTTACTATTTCCCTTGAGATCTTTGACCCTTTGTTCTTCCAGATGAATTTTTGCATTATTTTGCCTATTTCTAGAAAGTAATTCGTTGGCAATTTTATTGCCATGGTTTTAAAACTATAAATTAATTTTAGCAGTGTCATTTAAATTGTACTGGACTACCCACAAACATTTACTATCTCTCTAATGACTTAAATCTTTCCTAATTTTTGTAAAGATTATTTTATAGTTATATAATTTAGGACATGTTTTGGTGTTTTATAATCATTTTGGGTGTGTTTTGGTGTTTGATAATTCCTTTGAGTTGAGTTTACCTTTCTATGTACTCCTAGGTTTGGTTGCTAATATATAGAATGAGTGATGATATTTGTGTATTTACTTCATAACCGAAACAATATGGAATTGTACATGAAGTGCTATCCTCAGAGTCAGGATGACTTGGATTCAAGTTCTACCTCTGACACATGCTACTTGTGTAGCTCGAGGAAAGTTGTTTAACCCCTCAGAGCCCTCCAAACAACTCTCTTAGACAGTTTGCAGAATATTGGCCAATCTATATCAGTAGAGGACTTTTTCTCAATGGGACTACTAGACATATGTAGAAATAAATAATTACAGTGATAATGAAGATCCTTGTTTCACCTGACTTCATCTTATTGGAGAGGTTTTTTATTGATTTATATAATATGGAAATTATTTCATCATTAAATGTTTGATAGAATTCACTGAAAAGTCCAATATGACCTGAATATTTTTGTTTATTTGTTTCTTCACCTTTGAGAGTCCATTTATGATTTGTTCAATTTGTTTCTGAGATTCAACAATTGCCAGAGTTCTATCATATCTTTTTTTGAATAAGCTGTTAGATTTATCTAAGTATGAAAAGGACATATTACTGTCCCCAACAGTAATCTTTCTTTCAATAGTTTGATGACTGTTATTTCCCACTTCAGATACTTTGGAGGAATCCAAAGTACATTGCACTTTGAAATACCTGTGTCTTAGAAAAAGTAGTTTCCAGATCCACAAGATTTATAAAGAGAAATGTCTAGATCTAGAATTAATATAGAAGCATAACAAAACTTTGATATATCAGAAGTATATTATTAAAGAATACCATTAACATTTTGAAAAATAAAATATTTGATATTAAGGAAAGTAAAATTGAGGACAAGAATGATTCATATATAAACGTGAGACATGAGACACTGAATAGCAGTGCTCTATTCATGCAGATTGCTCCAGAAAACCCCTTTTATGAGTGGCTATGGTCATACATTTTTGCTTTATATCTGTAATCTACTATTCCATTTTATAATACTTCCTTCATACCCATTCTTTTTGGAGCAGTAAATGGGAAGCAGCCTTTCTTGCCTAAATATTGGTCCTCATTTAATAATACTTAAAACCCTGCTTGGCCAGACTTGGAATGATAATCGACTATTCCACATTACTATAGCTTGAGGCAATGCTATTGTAAAGAGGCATGTGCAACATCTATCAATAGGACCTTTAGCTGGATAAACAGAAGCAAGTTTGGTCAGTGTAAATACTTCTCTTGATGAAGACAATATTGTTGTAAATTTTTTTCTTAAAAAAAGATAAATATCACTTTCCTCTCATAAATGTGATCAATGAATTTGCCAGCAGAAACTAATGAGATGTCCAATGGAGCAAGATTTGCTTGAGCTCATACTTGGTAAGAGCTGCAGCTGTTTTATGTCATGGACATCTCTGATATAAAGACCCCGCATACTGGCTTGAAATGAAAGTTTCATGCAATTCAAATAAAAAAAAAATTTTGTAGCAAATTCAAAGAATCAATAAAATACTTGTTTTCTGCTCAACATAGTAACATTATTATTAGGTTACAAGTGAGTTTTAAACACACATGTATCCTTTTTAGATCTTATGCAGAAAATTCATTAGAATTTTCTCACTATTTATTAAAAGAAAATTCTCAGGTTTGCCCCTGCTTAATCAGAATGACCTCTATTGGTATTTCTGGCATGCTAGAATAAAACAATTGCAGGTTATCTACCAACTTCTGATAAAATTAATATATGAAAATGTCAACCTCTGACCTGAGAGAATTTGAATCCAGTTTTTCTCAGAATATTTAGTCCTCACCACTTTTAATTTCATTTTAACATTAAAGCCCTGTCATTGGATGCTTTTGTTTTCCACTCTCCAGATTGAACATTTGTTTGAGGCTCAAGAAAAAGAACTTGCTAAAGAAGCTAAGTCATTATTCCACCATGGAAAGATTTTTAATTAGCACTGAAATTGTTGCTGAACATATTTTCCATTTTTCTCAAGTCCAAATATATGCACATAGACACAGAATAAGACAGAGGAAGAAAATAAAGCATTATGGTAAGATTTTACAGTAACAAGAACTGGAACCTACTACATTTTTTATTGTTTTGTAGTTAACATTTAATTGTTTCTATATAAGGCACTTGATATAAAATAAATGAATATGATATTTATCATCAAAGTCAAAGAAATTATAAATATACATATTAGCTAACACATTTGGACTCAAACATCACAGTCCCTAGTGTGCTGCATGAGAAAGTGGAAATGGCAATAAAGGAAAATAAAGATGGGAAGAGCAGCTGAGCTTTACCGAGTGTACATGGAGAAAGTCTGTTCTGAAAATGATACAATGTTGAGAGCTATAAGAGTTCAATTCATAAGGCATCTGATGGAAGGGAGGCTGCCAGATACTTGTGAAAAATTCTTTGGACTTATTACAAATATTACTACCTGAGAGAATATTAAAGATTAGCCACCAATATATCTATTTCCATCTTGACAGAAGTTTTATGAGCATAAAATACACATGCATTGAGCACAGAGCCCTTTTAATTTTTTTCTTTGTATTCCCAATGATGCAACAAACATTTATTAAGCATTTACTGTCATTTATTTATAAACGCAGAAATAGTCCATACCCTAAGGTAGATAAAATTTTATTGTTGGAAACTACATTCCTACCTGTAATAAAATTCATTACCAAATTATTTTGGGAGGATATTAGCAAATAAGGGAATTACAAAAGTTCTCATGTAAAAAGTGACCCCTGAGTAAATCTTTGAAGGATTCTAATAATAATAAGAGGTTGAGGTGAAGGACTATATCACATATTTGTGGACAGCCTGTGTAAAGACACAGAGATGGACCTCTGGAATATTATGTCAGCTGAACTCAAACATAAAGTCAATGAAGGACTGTAATGTGTACTATTAGAGAGAGTAGAGATCTGCTGCAACTTTGGGCAAGGGAGGGACAGTCACATATGTCCTTTGGGAATATCAGCTTGGCAGCAGTGTGATAGATGACACAACAAGGAGGGGCCCCAACCAGAAGACTACTGTTGCAGTCATTTAGGTGAGACATGATAGGGACCAGAACCAGGTTAAATTGGCTTATAAATAAAAAGAAGAGAAAAATACCAGAGGTGTTTTGGAGAAAAAATGACAAATCTGTGCAACTCTATATACAGACATGCATACACACAAATACACACATGTCACATACATGCATGTGTGAATTACTTGGGATAGGTAGTTGTTTTGACTGTTGAAGCAGTGGCCGTACACATCTACTCCTACTGACAGTAGGCTGATGCTGAATATCTGACCTTGATCAGACAAAATTATATTTAGCTGATTTCCCTACATTTAGTTATTTTTCTGTTAACTGCATACTAGATTTCATGTAATATAAAAATGTTTCATTTTCTTTTTGTTGTGTTTTTAAAACTGTGTGTGTGTTTAAAAAATGGATATTACTACAAGGAAATATCTAGAAGTTATAACTCCTGAAGAGCATACTTCAATGACTCTTAGTGATATTTTAGATTCTGTTGGTGTGCATTTCAAAAGTTATTCAAGCCCAGAATAAAACAGGAGCAATTGAATAAAAATACAAATGAAAGTGCTATCAAAAAGAATTACAAAAATTGAGGCCAAGAATGAATAAAGTATTACCATAAGCACCTTAATTAATCCTTAGAAAGCAAATAATGACATTCAAAGGGACCTGGCAGCTGGAAAGATCATTCTTCTCTAGTGAAATATCATTCTTAAAGTTAGAAAAATACTGAGAAGACTTATTAAGAAGAAAAACATATGCCAATCATTTTCATAAAGACATACCTTTTATCACAAGAATTTAAATATGCAATTGGGAAAATATGAATTTTTTTCCTACTGAAACTCACTATTTTTTATTTAAGGCTGTACTCAAACTGCTATCAGAAGTTTATTTGAGCCTATAAGAACTGAACATATTCATCACTCTCTAAAACATCCAGCCCCTCCCCCCTCAAAAAAAAGTGTTTTGAGGGCTTTTTATTTCCAATGTGCCTGAAAATCTTGTTCTGATTTAGGAAATAAAGAACACTAATAATTATATGACTATATTCACCTATGTGTATATTTGACAAATAGAATTTTTCTGGAATTATAACCCTTCCCAAAGAAATGTGGAATGATACACCATAACCTTGAAGCATGACATATGTCATGAAAGGTAGGGAAATTTATCTATGAAATAGACATAAAATTGTTTGGATGATCTGGTGACTCATATTACCCCCATGACAATTATGAAGAAAGGGTTTAGAAAAATAAAACAAAATGTTACCCAAAGATATGTTTAATATCCAAAGTAAAAACAAAACATGGCTTCATAATCTTTTTTTTTTTATTTCATGAACACAATGCCAAGTTATGTAAAAAAAAAATAATTAGACAAAAAAGAACATACTTCATATGAAAAAGTTTTTGTTGTTATTGCTGTTGTTGTTTATTTGCTTATTTGTTTATTTTTAATATAGCTAGAAGATCTCACTGTGGAGGGAAAGCTTTAATTTAGGATTTTCAACTTTCCCAGCAAAAAGGGACAGGGGTGTGCCTATCCCGATCTTTTCTGTCTCCCTTGATAGCATTTGGTAACATCCAGAGCCTTTCCTTTGTCCATTAATCACCTCTCTTTTGTGCCCTTTTCTCTCTTTCTCTCTCTGTCTCTGTGTGTGTGTGTGTGTATGTGTTGAGAGTAGGTGGGAGCTTATCCCCAGACATTGGAATTCAAGATGATCCTTTTGCTACTGATTTAAAAAAAAGTTAAACTTGGGACACAGGGAAATGGTACCCAGGTTTACATATTTGTACTTTTTCCTACTGTATTTCTTTTTTAAGTGGTATCGTAATCTTAGTATTATCTTCAACTCCTTACTTCCCCTCATCCCACACATCTCAACAGCTGCCAAATTTTGTAGTTTTTGTCTTAACAACCTCCTTTGCATTTGACCACTGTGCTCCACACACACACACACACACACACACACACTCACACACACACTCACACACACACACACACACTATAACCTTATTTCAGACCTTTAATAACTAACTTCTCTTGTTTTTGTTTCAGCATTTTCCCAGTTTGTTTCCTTTTTTTAAGTATCTAATTCCTATTCTTTGTTTGGTGGCATGGTGAATAAAGTGCTGGATTTGGAGTCAGGAATATTTGTGTTAAAATCTTTGTGATCCTAGGCAAATTACACAAACTGTACTAAAGTTTTCTCATCTATAAAAGGAGAACACTTAGAACAGGATTGTTTTGAGGATCAAATGAGATAATATATGTTAAAGTGCTGTACATATTTGGTGACAAATAAATTCTAGTTGTTAAATAACTGCTAAAATAATTTTCCTGAAGTGTAAGTCTGACCAGGGTGCCTCCCCTACCCAATCAAGTCTAGAGGATTCTTATTATCTCTAGTACAAGCTAAATATAAATTCCACTATTCAGCTTTTAAAACTACATATCCTGGCCCTCATCTCTATCTTGTTCTCATTCTCCCACCTGCATGAGTTCTAGTCTCTTCTCTTTTCCTAATGCAAGATATAATATCTCTAGCAATCCATCTTTCTTCTTACCATTGCACTGGCCATCCCTCATCTCTAGAAATTTTTCTTTCTGAGTTCCTCTCTTTCTTTCTGGGATACCCTTTAATTTTGTAGCTACTGTTGGTATATTATAATGAAAGTTCATTGTAAGGAAGTATTATTAATTTCTTATACTTTTATCCTCACTGCCTCTCACATATAAAGCATTTAATAAATACTTGATTGATTGTTTGATTTGGAGGGGCTAGCATTGGAAATAAAGGCTCCAAATCCTTCCAGGCTTAGTGTCAGTTATCATGCAATGTGTCCTTCATTTGTTGCTGCTGCTGACTCTTCTCTTTACTCCTCCAAAAAAAATATTCTAAATTACTGAGTCAGCATAACTCCGTCTAGTCTAGTCCAAGCCATGTGATCTGCCTTTTTGCAGAGTGGGAAAAGACTACAAGCCTCAGAGTCCTTAGTGGGGGAATTTGTTTGAATCTGTCCAAATGTCTCATCATATAAAGATGTAGAATATTACAACATACACTGTAGAAGTCAATGAGTTTTTCATTAGTTTGTCCCATGTAATTTGTATACCACTATATATACTTAAGAGGAGTAACTTTGTTTAGATTAGTTCAATTAAGTTTGGACTGAAGAGGAAAATCTCTAGCAATTATAATTAAGGAAATTATAAGCAATTACTATACATAGCTCTATCCCAATATGTTTGAGATCATAGAAGAAATAAATAAATATCTATAACAGTACCCACTATCAGTGCTAAGAAAAAAGAAACAAATAATCTCAGTAAGAGAAATGAACTAGCCCACATGATCTGTCTTGAGAAAAGACACCAAGCCCAGAAACAAAGATGAAGTCTACCAAACTGTTAAAGAAGTAATTCCTCTAACACATACACATACATACATACATACATACATTCACACAAATTTACATATATACACAAAAATAAATGTATATGAGAAATAGATATGTATACACATATTTATTTACATATGTCAAAATATGTATCATTCATGATATGTACCTATATATATATCATAAAATCATATTCTTTATTATGTAGTGTGATTCAGATTTTAGAGAAGATGGTTGGCAACTCAACTATTTTTGTAAGGCAAGACAATAGTGTGAATTCTTCAACAAAAATAAATCTTAGGAAGAAAACAATTTAAAAATAAAACAAGAGATAGCAAACTTGGGTGTAAAATGGATAATTTTGATTATGTTAAATTGAAAATTTTTGTGCACAGTAACATTATGAGATAATCAGCTTTGATAGACTTAGCTCTTTCTGGCAATACAATGATCAGCAATACAATGCAATTCCAAAAGACTCATTATGGAAAATGCTATCCATATCCAGAGAAATAACTATGGAGTCTAAATGCAGATCAAAGCATATTGCTTTCACTTTTTTTTTCCTTTTTCATAGTTTTCCCCTTTTATTTTGATTCTTCTTTTGCAGCATGACAGATGTGAAAATATGTTTAATAGTGTTGAATATGTATAGCCTACATCAGATTACTTGCCATCTTGGGGATGGGAGAAGGAAAGGGGAAGGTGAAATGTGGAAGGGAAGGGAAGAAGGAGAAAGGTGAAGGATGGAGGGAGAAAAACATTGAACTCAAAATCTTATAAATGTTAACACTGAAAAATTTAAAAATGCAAAAAAAAGTTTTTGTACAAATAAAACAAATGTAGTCAAAATCAGAAGGAAGACAGAAAATTGGGGGGAAAGTTTAGAAAGAGTTTCTCAGATAAAGGACTTATTTCTAAAACACATGAAAAACTTTGTCAAATCTATAAGAATACAAGTCATTTTCCAATTGATAAATGGCCAAAGGATATGAACAGGCAGTTTTCCTGTGGAAAAATTAAAACAATTAATAATCATATGAAAAATAAAAACATGCTCTAAATTATTATTGATTAAGGAAATGCAAATTAAAATAATCTTGAAATATCATTATATACATAGCAGATTGACTAATATGATTGAAGGGGAAAATGACAAATGTTGGAGGAGATATGTAAAAATTGGGACACTAAATTATTGAATTGTTAACTGATTATAATAGTAATGGGAATTTGAAATCTTCCTTGCCTCTTAGTAAGCCTAAGGGAATTTGAAGACCTTCCCTGCTTTGAAAATATACTCTGCCCTCTAATAGGCTGAATATAATCATATGGAGCCTGTGGTGGGAGGAGTTTGCTGAATGATGAAGCAGGGCCCACAGGAAGCTAGAGACAGCTAGACATTTGGGAGGAGAGTATACTTCTGTGGGAGACAGATTGACTTTTGAGTAAATATTAGTCTCATTTTGGTTTGTGGGAAAGCTAAAGGATGCTGTGGCTCTCTGTGCTGTTGTGGTTTATAGACTTTTTCACTACTATGATGAAATCAGCTTACTGGTTTTGGGATTTGGTTTTCTGTTGTCTGAATAAATGCTTTGCTTCTGATTTCTATATGGAGTGTCTGTTATATTTTGCAATCAAGCACTATAGCAGTATGTTCATAGTGATTGTGGGCACTGTGAATATTGAATTAACACTACATTTGGTGACAAGGATGGGGTCATGAAATATTGACCTGTATTTAAAGGCAGGAGGGATTTAGAAGAAGACATGGCTATCCCAGGTTGGGAGGATTTACCTTATTCCTCCCTAGCAAGGGAGTGGTCTAAAAGTGTAGGGCTCTGTGAAAACTGGGAAATGAGGTTATAATAGGGAGAGCCTAGAGATTTAGAAACATGTTTGCAAAGAATATAAAAAAAACCTGTGAGAGAATTGGAAGCAGTGGGTAGGAGGGGCTGGGTTTTACTAACCAGCTACCATATTATGTGTAAGAGTAACAACAAGCTCTTACAAGAGAAAACTCAAATGGAGAGACAATTGGTTGTGTTCTAGCCTTCATGGTCTCCTTTAGAAGAGCAAACTGGAGGATCTCAGCTGTTAGAAGAGAGGACTGTTGTGAATTTGGCTCAGAAAAAAAAAAGCAAAAAGTAACAGGAGGAAAGTTCACCCAGTTTTGGTAGAGACCGAATCTAGTTGCTATGACAATGACTGCCAGAAAAGCGTATACATACAAAGTAATAATACAATGTTTCATGATGAAGTTTTTAAAAGGGTCCTCACCCCATAGTGAAAAGAAAGCTGGAGAATCAGGGAGGCCAAACAGTGTTCAGGGAGATTATTAAGGATTTCACTCAACAAGAAATTACTGTACATTAATCAGATTCACCTAAAGGATGGGAGAATGCTTAGTGTCCTGGATGGTGAGAATCAGTGATGAAGGAGATGGAAGAGTATAGGTAGAAGTGTGGACTGCTTGAAATTTATAGGTATTTGTCAGAATTCTTTTGTCCAGCAAACTTTTAGAGATTTTCACAGGGTAGGTGGTAACAATATAATCAATCTGTTAGCTTTAACTGCTGATGGATGCAATAAAATGTATCCCACTGATTCTATGTGGCCTAGTGGTAGTGTAGTCTCTTGTAGAGACTACAAGAGAGAGTTGAAAAAAGAAGTAATGAAAATGGCTATCATGGTTGGATATGTAGATACATATGATATTCCTTTAGAACTTCCTCATAGAAATATCATGGTGAAGATAACTCCTCCTGTTTATAAGCACCTACTTCTGACTCTTCTAATTGGTAAAATAGGGTACCCTCTTTCAGAGGTGCTGGATAAAATTTAAAAGCTAAATGACTTAGGAAAATGGGAAAAAGATAAATTTCCTCAAGAGAGAAAAGTAAATTGCCAGCAGATTCAAAATCCGAATAAATTGACAAGAAAAGAACTCTTTACTGTTCTATTCAGAGGAGGGCTTGATTTTAGAAGAATTGGTGGTATTCCAACTAATGAACTATATTAAATGTACTGATACAAGGGCCTTATTATCTAACCAAATAGAGAAGTAAGGGCTGCCCCTATATATCCTCCTAAATCATTATATCCCAGTTTATCACACCTTCAGGGAGAATAGGAAATTGGGCAAGCCTCAGCTCAGATTACAGAAATGCACAGAAGAGAGTACAGACCCCATATCAATCTGAGTATATATTGGAAAATTGGATCAAATACTGTAACCAGCTTCTCACAGAATTGGGCATGCCCAAGAGGTCAGCATAATTGAATGGAAATTGTATATTCAAAATACATGTAAAATAGGCAAAAGCGGAGTTTCTGCCCTACATGAATGTTTCACAAATATTGATTCTAAGGGAAATGATAAATCCCCTGAACCAAAGTAACAGTTGGTACAGTCCTTGGTAAAATGGAATAACGGATATGGTGGATCAAGTGAAGAAGTAAAGAAACACACATGGTTTACTGATGGGGCAGCAAAATATTCAGGCAATAAAAGACATTGGACAGCAGTAGCCTATAACCCAATGTACTAGGCAGACCTTTGAAAGAACTGGGATATGTGGAAGGAATCAAGATGCTGAACTTATGGCAGTAAATCAAGCCATCACAAAAAGACAAGGAGGACACTCTCATATCTTTACTGATTCATGGGTGGCAGCTAATGGGTTAGCTGCATGGATGCCCTTGTGGAAAAATAAAAATGGGGAAATTCATGGTAAAAATATCTGGGGCAAAGAATTATGGGAAGATATATGGTACATGACTTTATCTACTAATTTGTTAGTTTTTCATGTAGATGCTCACGTGGTCCTTACCATGCCAGAATGTGAGTACAATGAACTTGTTCATTGATTAGCAAAGATTGCTATTGAGCATATTGTTTCTACTCTGACACCGACTGATGATCCAGTACTAGTAAAATGGGTCCATCATATGGCCAGCCATTATTAGGGGTACAGGCCACACATTGGTGGGCACAAGATCGAGGTAATTAGTATCCCTCATTCATTGTTAAAACAGCAGAGGAATGTCATATATGTCAACAGGAAAAGGAATGACCTGTCCTTGGGTAGTAACTGGCAAGATAGCAAAGGGAAAAATTCCAGCCCAAATTTGTCAAATAGATTATATTGCTCTCCTACCACAAGATAAAGGATGCAAATTTAAAGGTACTTGTTTCGTCACTTATTCAGGTGTACTAGTGGCTTGTCCTTATAAGGATGTAACACAGAAAAACACCTATAAAACTCTAGATCTCATAGGTCTTTATTATGGAACCCCAATGCAGATTCAAAGTGACACTGGGTCACATTTTAAAGATAATAAAATAAATAGATATTGTATATTAGACAATATAGAATGGATATATCATATTCCATATTATCCACAGGCATCTGGGTTAACTGAAAGAATGAATGGATTATTGAAAGAATAGTTAAGGAATTTAAGTCCTAATAATTAATATCAACATTGCAATGATAATTTAGTCATTGCTTTATGTCATTTGAATAATAGCTCATTGGGAGGAAGTATACCTCTAGCCAGAATGATGACTCCAAATCTGCAAATTAGAAAACAGCAGACACAAGAGGGGATGGGGCCAAGATGGCAGAATGGAAGCAGTAACTTTTCTAAGCTCCACTATGAATCCCGTCACTAAACTTTAAAAAGTGAATATGAATGGAATTTGGAGTAAAAGAATCCACTGGGAGATGGAGAGTGGCAGAATCAAGCCCAGGAAAGTGCCCACATGGGTCGGGGCAGGGGGACCGTGGAGCACACAGGGGCTGCACCAGCCCAGACAAGAGAGCAGACTACAGCGGAGTGAGAAGGAGCCCAACCCAGCAGACTCACCCACCTCAAAGGAGATTTGAAGCTGTCTCAACAGCCTCTCACCACAGGATGGAAGGATCTGTCCAGCTGGGTAAGAGAAAGCACAAAGACAGCAGCTTCTCCTGGTATTATCAACCCACAGCCTGGAAATTTAAACATCAGCTGCCTGATTTTCCAGGGGCCAGGATGGCAAAGTAAACACTAGCTGCTCTGATTACCCCTCTCTGACCTATAAAACCCAGAGATAAATATCTTAGCCAGAGTAAAATGCTGAAATAGTGGAAATAGCTTCAGGCTTAGGAGTCAAGGAGAAAGGGTGTAAGTGAGGCAGTAAAGAATCTGAAGAGCAGTGCAAGAGGGGTCCCAACAAGCCTTACCTCACCTGACCAGCAAAACCCTGCCAGAGTTGTAGCTTAGGGGCATAGAGGCAGAAATTTGAAGAGGCTAGATCACCCCCCCACACACAGCTTACTCTGTGAGCCTCAGGGTAACTCTGGGGAAACACTGAGTGTCTTGGCCTTAGCCTCAATCTAGACACCCAGAGGCTATAGTAAATAAAGCCAACAACCAGGCAGCTGTCTCCCAGCCTGAGAAGCTTGCATCAGAGCCCTCTGTACCCCAGGAGAAGAAATGCACTTTAAAGGACAGGAAATAGGCAATTACAATGGGCCAGAAGCAACTCACAAAGGCAAGATCAAAGACAATAGAATCCTATTATTCTCAAAGAGAAGAATCACTTTCAGGAGACCCCACAAACTCTGTGTCCACACCAGAGATACAGATGGAAATATTAACTAGTCTCAAGCCCCAAAAGCATTCTTGGAGGAGCTCAAGAAAAATTTAAAAGCCAAATTAGATAAGTAGAAGATAAATTTAAATCTACAGAGATCAAATTGAAAAAAAAAGTCTTACTGAAGAAAACAAATCCTTAAAAAGTAAAATGTGTGAACTAATTGGAGAAAATACTTCCCTAAAAAGGACCTACAAAAACTAACTGTAGAAAGTAATTCAATAAAAATTACCATCAATCAAATCAAAAATCAGGACTTTATGATGCACCAAGAGTCAATCAAACAAAACATGAAGACTGAAAAATTGGAAGAAAGGGCAAAATATCTTACCGGAAAAACAACTGACTTGGAGAACAGATCCAGGAGAGTTAAATTAAGAATTATTGGTCTACCTGAAAGTCATGATGAAAAAAGCAGCTTGGACAACATCCTCCAAGAGATTGTCAAAGGAAACTGGGCTAAAGTCCTAGAATAAGAAGGTTAAATAGTTATTGAAAGAATCCACTGCTCTCCTCCTGAAAGAAATCCCAAATTGAAAACTCCAAGAAAAATAGTAGCCACATTCCAGAATTACAAGCTTAAGGAGAAAATATTGTAAGCAGCCAAAAAGAAACAATTCAAGTATCATGGAACTACAATCAGGATTACAGAGGACCTAACAGCTTCTACATGAAAAGTTTGGAGGGATTGGAATTCGATATTATGTAAGGT
Source organism: Petaurus breviceps papuanus (assembly GCF_028583685.1). Taxonomy (NCBI): domain Eukaryota; kingdom Metazoa; phylum Chordata; class Mammalia; order Diprotodontia; family Petauridae; genus Petaurus; species Petaurus breviceps. The sequence continues at coordinate 3,675,137 of NW_027185653.1, forward strand.
AAAAGAGCTAGGACTGCAAGCAAAGATTAACTACCCAGCAAAACTGAGTATAATCTTTCATTTAATAATTTTTCATTTATAATCTTTCTTTAATGAAAAAAGGAGCTTCCAGACTTTCCTGATGAAAAAGCCAGAGCTCAATGGAAAATCTGATCTCCAATTACAAGACTCAAGAAAGACATAAAAAGGTAAATAAGGAAAACACACACTCACATATACACACATGCACACATGCACAGTCATGCACACATGAACATAACTTGGGATACAATAAGAGCAAACTGTTTACATCCCTCTATGAGAAGTTGATAACTATCAACATTGACATTTATATGATTATCATGACCTTAAAAAGGGATATATAGATAGAGGGTGTGGGTATAAATGAACTAATCTGACAATTAAAAAAAAACCTTATTAAGGGGTTCAAAGGGACTGTAATGAGATAAAAGGAAAGGATGAGGCAGAAAAGGTAAATTATGCCATGTGAAGAGGTATAAAAACAAACTATGGTAGCAGGAAGGAAAGAGGGAGAGGAACAGAGGAACATCATTTAAACATTATTATCACTCCTTCTGGTTCAAAGAGGGATGAACATAATAAGTTAAGTTTAAGATTCTAAAGTGAAAAGACAGAAAAACTTATTGAATAGAGGGAAAGAACGGAGGAACAGGGACACTGTATGAAATTTTCTCTCATTGGTTTGGGGTGAAAAGGGGAATAAAATACTATAATAATTATAAAAATCTATTGTGTCCTATAGGTCATAGGAGGGGAAGGAAGGAGGATTAGAAGAGGAGATTAGAAGGGAGGGAAATAGTAGTAAGGGGAGAGGGTTGTTAAAGAAGGAGGGGTCACAGGGGGGGAACACTGAGAATTGTGGTGGTCAAAAGGAAAACATTTAAGGAGGAGTAGGGAGAAGGAAGAAACAAAAACATAAACAGGGGAGGGAATAGGATGGAGGGAAAGAGTCAGATAGTAATCATTACTATGAAAGTGAATGGGATGAACTCTCCCATAAAATGGAGGTGGATAGCAAAATGGAATAAAAACCATAATCCTACAATATGCTGTGTAAAAGAAACACATTTGAAACAAATGGATATGCACAGGGAAAAGGTAAAAGACTGGAGTAGAATGTATTATGCTTCAGCTAAAATAAAAAAAGCAGGGGTAGCAATCCTAATCTCAGATAAAGGAAAAGCAAAGATAGATCTAATTAAAAGAGATAAGAAAACTATATCCTGCTAAAAGGCAGAATCAAGAATGAAGCAATATCATTACTTAACATATATGCACCAAGTGGAATAGCATCCAAATTCCTATAGAATTTAAGGGAATCAGAGGAAGAAATAGATAGCAAAACTACACTAGTGAGGGACCTTAATCTCCCCTTCTCTGAGCCTGATAAATCTAACCTCAAAATAAACAAGAAAGAAGTTAAGGAGGCAAATAGAATTTTAAGGAGGCTACATATGATAGATCTCTGGAGAAAACTGACTGTGGATAAAAAAGAATATACTGTCTTCTCTGTGGTATATGGCACATGCATAAAAAAGGACCATGTACTAAGGCAGAAAAAACTCACAATTCAGTGCAGAAAGGCAGAAATATTAAATGCATCCTTTTTGGATCATGATGCAATAAAAATCATATGCAATAAAGGGCCATGCAAATATGGACTAAAAACTAATTGGGAATTAAACAATTTAATCCTAAAGAATGAGTGGGCCAAACAAGAAATTATAGAAACAATCAGTAACTTCATTCAAGAGTATGGCAATAATGAGACCACATACCAATATTTATGGGATGCAGCAAAGACAGTTCTTAGGGAAAGTTTTATATCCCTGAGTGCATGCATGAATAAATCAGAGAAAATGGAGGTCAATGAATTGGATATGCAATTTAAAAAACTAGAAAAAGAACAAATTGAAAATCCCCAATTAAATACTAAATTAGAAATACTGAAAACCACAGGAGAGGTTAATAAAATTGAAATTAAGAAAACCATTGAATTAATAAATAAAACTAAGAACTGATTTTATAAAAAATAAAACAAAATAAAATTGATGGACCCTTAGTCAATATGATAAAAAAAAAAAAGAAGAAAACCAAATTATGAGTATCATAATGAAAAGGGTGAATCTACTTCCAATGAAGAGGAATTAAAAAAAATAATAATAATTAGTAAGTGTTTGGCCAAATTGCATGCAGACAAATTTCACCATCATAGTGAGTGGAGCCTGGAGCCAAGAAGACACATGTATAAATCTGGTCTAAGCAACCTACTAGCTCTAGCACCCTGGCTAAGTCACTTAATTTCTGCTTACCTCAGTTTCCTCATCCGTAAAATGTGAATAATAGCACCTAACTCCCAGGATTATTTTGAGCATCAAGTGAGATAATAATTTTAAAGTTCTTAGCACTGTACCTGGCACCTAGTAAATGCTATATTTATAATTATTATCTACACAGTGAGAAGGTGGGATTAGATGATCTCTGAGTTCCCCACCAATTATAGTTCATATGTAGTAGAAAGGGTCCTGGATTTAGTCAAAGTATCTGTGTTAAAATTTTGATTTTTACTTATGACTGAAATGATATATTGGGCAAATCATTTAATTTCTCTAGCACTCATTTTACTTATTTGTAAACTGAGGCAGACTTGTTCCCTTCCTGTTCTAAATTGGCAATCCTTTGATGCATTTGGATCTCATAAAGACATAAGGATGATTCATGGCAAGAAGTTAAAAAGAAAAGAAACAGACAGTAGAAATATTTTTTTTTCATTTTTATTGTTTTGTTTACATTTAGTTTACAAGATTATTGACCACAATTCCTTGAGTTTCAAATTTTCTTTCCGTCCCCGCCCCCATGGCGGCATACAGTCAAGTATAGTATCTGAAAATACTTCCGCATTAGGCATTAGTCAGGTTATAAAGAAGAATTGTAACAGATGGAATGAAGAATGGGAAAGAGGAAACAAAACCAAACAAGAAAACGAAAAAGGGCAGGTAGTTTGCTTCAATCTGGGTTCAATCGCAGTTCTTTCTCTGGATATAAACATCTCTCTCCATCATAAGTCTTTTGGGTTTGACTTATGTCTCTGAATTGCTGAGAAGAGTCCAGTTTAACAAAGCTGGTCATCACACATGCATTGTGTCTGTAATCGTGTACAAATTACTCCTGGCTCTACTCTTCTCACTCAGCATCAGTTCATATAAACCTCTCCAGGTAAATATAAAGTTCATCTGCTCCTCATTTCTTATTGCACAATAGTATTCCATAACATCCATATACCACAACTTGTTCAGCCATTCCCCAATTGATGGGCACCCCCTTAATTGCCAATTCTTTGCTACCACAAAAAAAAGCTGCTATAAATATTTTAGTACATATGAGTCTTTTCCCCACTTCTATGATGTCTTTGGGATACTACCCTAGAAGTGGTATTGCTGGGTCAAAGGGTATGAAATTATTTATAGCCTTTTGGGTATAATTCCAGATTACTTTCCAGAATGGTTGAATCAGTTCACAACTCCACTAGCAATGCATTAGTGTTCCAATTTTTTCACATCCTCTCCAGAATTTGTCATTTTCCTGTTTGTAATGTTAGCCAATCTGACTAGTGAGATGTGGTACCTCAGAGTTGTTTTGATTTGCATTTCTCTAATCAATAGTGATTTAAAGCATTTCTTTATGTGCTTATAGATATCTTAAATTTCTTTCTCTGAAAATGGCCTGTTCATATCATTTGACAATTTATCAGTGGGGGAATGACTTGTATTCTTATAGATTTGTTTCAATTCTCTGTACATTTTAGAAATGAATCCTTTATCAGAGACATAGGTTGTAAAAATTCTTTCCCAGTTTCCCACCTCCCTCTTAATCTTGCTTACATTGGCTTTATTTATAACAGAAGCTTTTCAATTTAATGTAATCAAAATTATCCATTTTGCATTTTATAATGTTCTCTAATTCTTGTTTAGTCATGATGTCTTTCCCTCTCCACAAATCTGATATGTAAGCTATTCCTTGTTTTCTGAGATTGCTAACAGTATCCAACTTTATACCTAGATCATGCACCCATTTAGACTTCATTTTGGTATGTGGTGTTAGGTAATGGCCTATGCCCAGTTTCTGCCATACTATATTCCAGTTTTCCCAGTAGTTTTTGTGACATAGTGAGGTCTTATGCCAAGAACCAGGGTCTTGGGGTTTATCAAACAATAGATTACTATAGTCATTGACTGCTGAATCTTGTGTGCCTAATCTATTCCATTGATCCACTACTCTACTCCTCATCCAGTACCAAGTACTTTGGATGACAGCTGCTTTATAATACAGATTAAAATCTGTTATAGCTAGTCCATCTTCCCTAGTATTTCTTTTCATTAATTCCCTCGATATTCTGGACTGTTTCTTCTTCAAAATGAATTTTGTTACATTTTTTCTAGCTCTGTAAGTAGTTTTTTGGTAAATTGATTGGTATGGCCCTAAATATATAATTTAATTTAGGTAAAATTGTCGTTTTTATTATATTAGCTCGACCCAGCCACAAGCAATTGATATTTTTCCAATTGGTCAGATCTGACTTAATTTGTGTGAAGAGTGTTTTGTAGTTGTGACCATATAGGTCCTGAGTTTGTTTTGGCAGGTAGATTCTCAAATATTTTATAATGGGTTTTATATTATAATATTAATTTATTAATTATTATTATATTATAAATTATATATATTAATATGATAATATAATATTATATTAAAATACATAAAATATTTAAAATGAGATTTCTCTTTCTATCCCTTGCTGTTGAAATTCATTGTAAATATATAGGAATGCCGAAGATTTATGTGGGTTTATTTTATATCTTGCAACTTTGCAAAATTTATTTATTGTCTCCAGTAGTTTTACTTGATTCTCTAGGATTCTCTAAGTGAGAATCATATACAAAGAGTAACATCTTGGTCTCTTCTTTGCCTAATTTGATTCCCTTGATTTCTTTTCCTTCTCTAATTGCTACTGCTAACATTTCTAGTACCAGATTGAATAAGAGTGGTGATAGTGGACACTGTTGTTCACCCCTGATCTTATTGGTAATGCTTCTAGCTTATCCCCATTACAAATAATATTTGCTGATGATTTTAAATAGATGCTACCTATTATTTTAAGGAAGGCTCCACTTATTCCTATACTTTCTAGTGTTTTTAATGGGAGTGGATGTTATATTTTGTCAAAAGACTTTTCTGCATTTATTGAGATAACCATGTTTTTTCTGCTAGTTTTATTGTTGATATGATCAATTAGACTGATGGTTTTGCTAATATGATACCATCCTTGCATTCCTGGAATAAATCCTACCTGATCAAATGTATTATGCTTGAGATAAGTTGCTGTAGTAATTTTGGTGATATTTTATTTAAAATTTTTGCATCTATTCATGATGGAGATTCATCTATAATTTTCTTTCTCTGTTTTACCTCTTCCTGATTTAGGTAGCAGTACCATATTTGTGTCATAAAAAGAATTTGGTAGGACTCCTTCTTCACTAATTTTCCCAAATACTTTGTGGAGTATTGGAATCAATTGTTGTTTAAATGTTTGATAGAATTCACTAGTAAATCCATCTGGACCTGGAGATTTTTCCTATGGAGTTGACTGATGGCTTCTTCAATTCTTTTTTTTTTTCTAAGATGGGGTTATTTATGTAATTTACTTCCTCTTCAGTTAATCTGGCCAACTTATATTTTTGGATCTATTCATACATTTCACTATGATTGTGAAATTTATGTGCATACAATTTGGCCAAATAATTACTAATTATTATTATTTTTTTAATTCCTCTTCGTTGGAGGTAGATTCACCCTTTTCATTATGATACTCATAATTTGGTTTTCTTCTTTCTTTTTTTATCATATTGACTAAGGGTGTATCAATTTTATTTTGTTTTAATTTTTATAAAACCAGTTCTTTGTTTTATTTATTAATTCAATGGTTTTCTTAATTTCAATTTTATTTACCTCTCCTGTGGTTTTCAGTATTTCTAATTTAGTATTTAATTGGGGATTTTCAATTCGTTCTTTTTCTAGGTTTTTAAATTGCATATGCAATTCATTGACCTCCATTTTCTCTGATCTATTCATGTATGCACTCAGGGATATAAAACTTCCCCAAAGACCTGCCTTTGCTGCATCCCATAAATTTTGGTATATGTCATTATTATCATTCTCTTGAATGAAGTTACTGATTGTTTCTATAATTTCTTGTTTGGCCCACTCATTCTTTAGGATTAAATTGTTTAATTTCCAATTAGTTTTTAGTCCATATTTGCATGGCCCTTTATTGCATATGATTTTTATTGCAACATGATGTAAAAAGAATGTACCTAATATTTCTGCCTTTTTGCACTGAATTGTGAGTTTTTTCTTCCATAGTATTTGGTCAATTTTTATGCATGTGTCATATACCACAGAGAAGACGGTATATTCTTTTTTATTCTCAGTCAGTTTTCTCCAGAGATCTATCATATGCAGCTTCTTTAAAATTCTATTTGCCTCCTTAACTTCTTTCTTGTTTATTTTGAGGTTAGATTTATCAGGCTCAGAGAAGGGGAGATTAAGGAGCCTCACTAGTGTAGTTTACTATCTATTTCTTCTTCTGATTCCCTTAATTTCTCCTCTAGGAATGTGGATGCTATACCACTTAGTACATATATGTTAAGTAATGATATTGCTTCATTCTCGATTCTGCCTTTTAGCAGGATATAGTTTTCTTCCTTATCTCTTTTAATTAGATCTATTTTTGCTTTTCCTTTATCTGAGATTAGGATTGCTACTCCTGCTTTTTTTTTCTATGCTGAAGCATAATATATTCTACTCCAGTTTTTTACCTTTACCCTGTGTGTATCCCTCTCTTTCAGATGTGTTTCCTGTAAACAGCATATTGTAGCATTATGATTTTTAATCCATTCTGCTATCTGCCTATGTTTTCTGGGAGAATTCATTCCATTTACATTTACAGTTATGATTATTATCTGTTTCTTTCCCTCCATCCTCTTCCCTCCCTTGTTAATGCTTATATTTTTTCTCCCCTTCTCCCTTACCCTCCTTAATAGTTTTTCTTTTGAGCACTGCCTCCCTTAGTATTCCCTTATATGCACCCCTCCTTTTCCCTCCCTTTCATCCTTACTTTTCCCCTCCTACTGCCTGTAGGATATTTTATACTTAATGAAGTGTGTTATTTCTTCTTTGCACCAAGACTGACAGGAACAAATCTCATGTGAAGTTCCTCTCCCTCCCCTCTTCCTCTCTAATATGATATGTTTTGTGCCTCTTCTCTATAGAGTACTGTGCTTAACTGGTTGTTATTCCCTCTTTGCCCCAGAACCAGTGAGGGAAAAGTTAATATAATAATCATCTCCCTCCCTTCTTTTCCTCAGCTATATTGTTTTTATGCCTCTTTGTGTGGCATAATTTACTATTTTCCACTTCATCATTCCTCTTCCATTGCAGTATCTTTGTAGCCCTTTATAAGATTTTTAAAATTTTCATTTTATGTATTTTATACTCATACCTTCTACTTGTCTATAAACAGTTTGCTCTTATTAAATAACAGGGTGTATGTGTGTATGTTTTCCTTGTTTACCTATGTCACTCTTGCATCTCGTAATTGGAGGTTGAATTTTCCATTGAGTGCTGGCTTTTTCATCAGGAAGGTCTGGAAATCTGTTATAGCATTGAATGACCATCTCTTTTCCTGGAAGAACATGCTGAGTCTCACTGGGTAGGTTATCCTTGGTTTTAACCCTAGCTCTTTTGCCTTCTGGAAAATTGTATTTCACTGCCTCCGATCTTTCAGTGTAGGGGCTGCTAAATCCTGTGTGATCCTCACTGCAGTTCCTCAATATTTGCATTGTTTCTTTCTGGCCACTTGAAGTATTTTCTCTTTCACTTGGTAATTCTTGAGTTTGGCCACAACATTGCAAGGACTTTTCAGTTTGGGTTCTCTTTCAGGAGGTGTCTGGTGGTTTCTCTCAATTTCTATTTTACCCTCAGGTTCTAGTATCTCAGGGCAATTTTCCTTAATGGAATCTTGGAGAATGTTGTCCAGGCTCATTTTTTCATCATGATTTTCTGGTAGGCCTATGATTCTAAGATTATCTCTCCTTGATCTGTTTTCCAGGTCAGTTATTTTTCCATCGAGATATTTTACCTCTTTTTCTAATTTTTCATTCTTGTTGTTTTGTTTGACTAATTCTTGGTTCCTCATAGAGTTATTTGTTTCAATTTGGTTGATTCTAGTTTTTAGCAAATCATTTTCCTTGGTTAATTTTTGGAGCCCCTTTTCCATATCATACACATTTCTTTTAAAGGAGCTATTTTCTTCATTATAATGTTGTTCTGATTCTGTAATTTTTATTTTAAAAGAATTATTCATTTTGTCTTCTATCTCTCTCATTTGTTTTTCAAAGTTCCTTTTAGCTCAAATAGGAGAGCTTTCTGTGGTTGGGTTCTCTGTTGATGTTTCAGCTGTGGGTGTGGAGTCCACATTGTCTCCCTCTGGGTTTAGTTCCTCCCTCTGAGGATAGTAGGACTCCAGAGTCTTTGTAGTCTGCTTTCTACCCATTGTGAGGCAGGGCCCTAGCCATGCCCATCCTCTAAGTTTCCCAAGCCTTTACTGTTGAGGGTTTTGCCCTGGGGTAATAGTTACTGTGTTTTCAGGGTGGGGGCGGGGTTGGAGCAGGCGGGTTCACTTTGCCATCCGGGTCTTGGAGGTCCTGATAGGGGCTTTTTTTTTTAAATTTCTGGTTTATGGAGTGGTAGTCCCAGGAGTATTTGCTGTCCTGGACAGGGTCCCTGAATTTGGTTCTTACCTTGCTCTTTCCAGTCCCAGCCCTTTGGTGATAGGCCTGGTAGTGGCCCTTGTGGTTGGTTGGACGACTTGCCCCCCAAGTTGATCAGGCCTCCCTGCCTGCCTCTGTGTGTGTCTGTGACTTCTGGTCCTGCCTCCTAGTAGAAATTATTTTAAGAAAACATAACAGATAAATTTCTGATATATAAAATCTATATGGAGCTGATGCTTGTGTACAAGACTAATCATCTATGCTTTCTATCAAGCAAAGGTCATGAACAGATAATTTACCAAGAGAAAAATGTGGTTAATAGCTCCCCCAAAATGCTCAAAGTCTCTATTAATCAGAAAAAAAAATAAATTAAAACAATCCTAGAAAAATGCCTCACAAACAGTAGAGTGACATAAACATTAAAATAAAGTCATATAGTGCATTTTTCCCCCAACAGTCTACAGAAAAGCAAATAATGTAATGCAGTGTTAATGGAGCTATAGACAAGTGAAACATAATCTTGAACAGTATGGCAATATGCAATGAGTCACAAAACTGATCATACTTTTGAAACTAGTAATTTGTTTGTTAGGAATATATCCTAAAAATACCATAAATGGCTCTATTTGTTCAAAAATACTCAAAGTTGTTCTATTGTTATAGCAAAAGAAGTAAACAATGTATATATTTAACTATTGAAGAATAGCTGGACATATTAAGGTATATTATTGTAATACAATAGTATGGTGCCATAAAAAAGAAATATGAAGTACATAAAGAAATATAGAAAGATATGTATGGGATGATAAAGAGTGAAATCACCCAAACCATATGGTATGCATTGTATTTACAATTTGTTTTTTTTTATAAAAAAAAGAAAAAAGGAAAAAAAGAAGAAATATTGAGAGAAAATAAACTTAAAGATGGAGGAACCTCAGGTAATCCTTCAAAGGTCTGTGGAACAAAAATATTTTCTCTGCTTATTTATTATTTTTTTCTTTTTGCTTTTTGGAGGGGAGAAGGCGGGCCAATTGGGGTTCTGATTTGCTAAGGTCACCTGGCTAGTAAGTGTTAAATGCCTGAGGCCAGATTTAAACTCAGGTCCTTCTGACTACAGAGCCAGTGCTCTATTCACTGTGCCACCTAGCCACCCCCTTATTTTTTTTTAATTCTTTTGGTTCTCCCTTATTACATCCTAGTGTCTGGAAGTGCAATTTTACTCCTTTCCCACATTTATGCATTTATTTATTGTTTGTTTATTTGTCTTGTTAGATTTATGATTAAATAAATAAAAACCTGAGAAAGATAGAGTTCAAGAATATCTTAGGATATTTCTGCAAAGGGATGTTAGTATAGAAGAAAAGTAAAAATGAAAGAAAATGTAATGTTGTCTTCATATTGTTTTAGCAAATTATTTCTAATTTTGCTTATGCGTTGCCAAAATTTTTTTCTGTGAACTCAGATGATAAATTGAGGTGTTAAAAGTTTAACACTTTATTTTAATGTCATTGTAATTAAAAAGAAAACCATAATGAAAACCTGCTAGAATCAGATATTTAGAAATGAAAGAGACTTTGGTAATGATCTGTTCTAAACCATCATCTGGAAGATATAAACCTTAAAATAAAATGATCCCAGAGAAGGAGAATGACTTGCTTAAGATAATACTAGAAGGAAATATCAATAATTCAAATTCAAGGCATCTTCCAGATTCAAGGCTCCATACTAAGGATTTTATTGCATCAGTGTTCAAGGCATTGTGCTAACCAACCACTGAGGGAAAATCAGACTATGCTCCCCGCCCTTGAGAAATTTGTAATCTGGCAGGGAAGATATGAAAACTTCATACACATCTCCAATATGAGATAGAATGAGACAAACATTTTGAGAGGAACAAAGTAATTTGAGCATATCAGTAGAAAGTTTACTTCTACCTGGGGCAAGGGAGAGTAAAAAAGGCATCATAGATAAGATGGCATATGAGCTGAGCCTTTGATATTAGGTAGGCTTTAGATTGCTGGTTTGGGATAAAGGACAATCTGAAGGGATAAGGAATGAGCAAAGACATGGAGACAGTCAACTCCAGGGACAGTTTAGAGAAATTTGAAGAGTATAAATTCACTGAACACACAATCTAATATGGAAAGTAGTTGAGAGATAAGTCTGTCTAATCAGAACCTTAAAAGGTAAAGAGCCCTCAGCAAGGTCCCTGACAAAAGGTCAACTAAACTTGATGCGAATGTCTATAGTAAAGGCAGACTATCTCTGGAGACAGACTGTTCCACTTTTGGATGCTTATAATACAACCCTTAATTTTCCTCTCCTCAGGTCTTATACCTTTCTCCTATTTGCTTTGGAGCCAAAAATACAAAAACAAAAACCCAAACCCACAAAAACAACACAACACAATAGAATGCTTCTAGCAAAGAGTTTAGGAATTGAAGTCACTATTCATAGAACTGATGTTCTAACCATGCTTAAATGTCTAGAATCATACTTCTAATATTCACTTACTCCTGAATTCCAATCAATTGTCAGGTCTTATTAATTCCTTTACTCAAAGCTGGCCCCATCTTTTGCCCCTGTGATCATTCTAGTAAAAGCCTTCACCTAGTCTAATGTGCAGCAGTAGCCCTCTGAAAGATCTTTCTACCCCGCCTTTCTCCCTCTTACCCATGCTGCATACCATTATAACTTTTTTATGCTCATATCTACAAATTTTTCCTACATAAAAATATATGTATATATGATATATACACGTGTGTATGTATACACATATATATATACACACACATATACGTATAATGTTGGTCCTGATTGCCTTACAAGTAGCTTAAACTCATCTGTCCAGCATTAAAAAAATCTAAACAATTTGTTGTTGGCAAACATTTCTAGGTATATCTCATATTATTTCTTTCCACCCCCTCTGCTTTCTAAATTGGCCATCTCTCTGCCTTCTAAAATATAACCTATGCTTTCACATTGTAATGTTCATGGGATATTGTCTTTTCTTCTCTTCCTTCACTTGCTAAGTTATTTGCATTTGCTAAAGTGCAGTCCAACTTCCACATTCCTTTATTATTCCCATTTGGTAATGATTTTATCTAGCATTCTGTTTTGTACATTTCTAATGACTGATGTTCAGAAGATTTAGGTTTAGTTGCTAGCTACCCCTTACTATCTGAATGATGGGAGGCAAATTAACTCTGAATCTCAATTCCTTCATTACTACCTCTATCACAAAGTTATTATAGGTTAGGTGTTTTTTAAAATGCTATATAAATATATGTTGGAATATTACTCATAATATAAGCATAAAGAATCAATTTTTTCCTGAAACCACATGAATTCCAATTTCATTAGTTGAAAGACTGCAAAATGATCGCATACAGAAAACTTCCATGTCTTCACAATCTATATGATTCTTTTTTTTTTTTTTTTTTTTAAAGCAATCGGGGTTAAGTAACTTGCTCAAGGTTACACGGCCAGTTATTTCTGGGTGTGGTGCTGAGTATCTGAGCCCAGATTTGATCCAGGTCATCCCGACACTGGAGCCGGTGCTCTTACTCGCTGAGCCACCTGGCCACCCCTAAGCAATTGGGGTTAAGTAACTTGCTCAAGGTTACACGGTCAGGTGTTTCTGGGTGGGTGCTAAGTGTCTGAGCCCGGGATTCGATCTCCAGGTCTTCTCAACACTAGAGCCGGTGCTCTTACTCACTGTGCTACCTGGCGGCCCCATCTATATGATTCTTGTTGAATTCTGAAAAATTCTGATCTGTGTGCCTCTTAAGCTGCTTGAAATTAGTGTTACAATTTCGAGTTTTGTAGAAGTTGTGCTGAGGGATACTTTGTGATTGCAATAGATTATTCAAAAAGTGTTGGATTCCTTGTGTTTGTAGATTGTTTGGACTTGTTAAGTGGTATTTAAGCGGTTACATTACCTTGGAGTGTCCCCTTTTAAAATGAGACCAGATGCTGTAGGGGCAGGAGGAGGTTATAATAGTTCCTGTTAGCTAGCCCACAGAATGAACATGTGCCTTTCAACTGTATAAGAAATATGGCCTTGACTGTCTTTTGTATTGCCAAGATTTGGTGGATCTAGCTAGTGATCACACCAAACTTTGCTTGCTCCTTTGGGTCAGCTTGGATGAGGCCAAAATAGAGTATTTAAGGCAGAAAGTAATGAATAAGGAAACTCAGCCTCTTGAATGGGATAGCTTTCACAAATGGTGCTCTGATGCAAAGGAGAGAGAGAGCATAAATCTGAATTAGAATAAATGAAAGAACTGCTTTAATCATTTGAAAAACCTCTCAGCAGCTCACAAGTGACCCAGCCACCTCAATTATGCCCAACTTTACCAAAACACTCCACCATACCCGTGGCCTTTATTTTCCCTTTCAAGGTGCAAGTTTTCCCAGGAAATATCCTAGAAGAACTTAACTTTGCTTTCTATGGTTTCAAGCTCTGGCAGCACTGAGAACTCTAGGCTACTGCTAAGGAGTGTCCCAACCTTAGGGAAGATCCCATAGGCTTTGTAGAGCAGTTCTGAAATTGTTTAGTCATATAGACCTGGTTATCTGGATCTGTATCAACTCATACATGGTTGCTCTGGTTGGGAAGGGGGAGACCAAAAATAGAGCAAAACCTTGTGTGGAAAGAACCATAGGGAGATCGTAAGATAGCTTGGGATATGAGCGCCCAGGCACAGAGCATCACCAGCTTGCCCAAATTATGGGTGAAAAGCTCCTTGAGGCATACGCCTTGTTGGCAGCCACTCCGGCAGAGGAGGATGAGAATAGTAAAAAACGTTCTTAGAAAAGCTAGAAGGAAATTTTTCCTTGCAATACTCCCGCAGTTGCAGCAGCCCCTGCTGGTTCCTCCATCAGAATACAATGAGAGACAAACCAGGAGTTTGTTTTTGTTGTTAAAAAACCTGGCCACTGGAGGACAAAATGCAGAGTAAGGGCTAGGATAGATGTTGAAAAGGGGAAATCACTTAAGAAAGTATCAGAGGACCCTCACTCAACATGGCTTGGGTTCCAGGGAGGGTTGGCAAGAAGGGAGGCATGAGAAGGGGATATTCAGACCATGTCTATGACCACCGTGGCTCCTGTTGGAGATGTTTCTTTGCTCATGCTGGGGTAAGAGATGCCTGCTCTACTTGAAACTAGTGCCAAACTCTTGCTTTTCAAGCCCTCTGCCTTCCCCAAACCCCTCCCCTGGAGTCATGAGTGTATCTCAATTGAAATCCTTAATAAGACCATTGCAGCCTATATTTCAGAACCTCTTCCCCTTTTAATTGGAGGGGTTAGCATTTTTCACCCTTTTGTTCTGGTCCCTGAGGCCCCTAACCACTTACTAGGATGTGACATGCTCCAAAAATTACAGGCCAATATTTCTTTTGACCTAAAAGGAGCCCCTTCCTTGTGCCTTTTATCCCCAACACCCTCCACCACTGAGGGGTCTTTTTCCCTTAACCCCTTCCAACCCTCTGGTTCTTCACCAAATTACCCCTAGCTCGTGGGCTTCAGATGCTATCCCGTCAATTAGCAGTGTCCCACCTATTGTTGTGCATTTGAAGCCATGTACATCCTTACCTTCTAAGTGTCAGTGCCCCTGCAGCAGTGAGGCCATTGAGGGAGTTTATTTAATGCCTGTTTGTCTAAGGCTCTTATTATCCCCTGTACTTTTCTTATGAACATGCCCCATCTTTCCAGTCACTGATCCTGATAGGTTGGCTGGTATCATGTGCATGATTTATGAGGAGATAATAATATTTTATTTTATTAATTTGTTTGTTTACTTTTAGTTTACAAGATTCAATTCCACAATTCCTTGAGTTTCACATTCTGTCCCCCTCCCTCCCCTCGTCCCCCCCACCATGGCAGCATACAGTTAAGTATAGGATCTGTAAATACTTTCAAATTAGACATTACTGAAGTTATAAAGATGGATTGTATCAGATGGAATGAAAAATGGTACAGAGGAAATAAAACCAAACAAGAAAAGGAAAAAGATCAGGTAGTTTTCTTCAATCTGGATACAAACTCAGTTCTTTCTATTTCTTTCCCTGGATGTAGACATCTCTCTCCATTTTGAGTCCTTTGGGATTGACTTATATCACTGCATTACTGAGAAGAGTCCAGTCTATCAAAGTTGGTCATCACACATACGTTGTGTCTGTAATTGTGTACAAATTTCTCCTGGTTGTACTCTTCTCACTCAGCAACAGTTCGTATAAGCCTCTCCAGGTAAATATGAAGTCCATCTGCTCCTTGTTTCTTATAGCACAATAGTATTCCATAAAATGCATATACAACAACTTATTCAGCCATTCCCCAATTGAGGGGTACCCCCTTAATTTCCAATTCTTTGCTGCCACAAAAAGAGCTGCTATAAATATTTTTGTACATATGGGTCTTTTCCCCACTCCTATGATGTCTTTGGGATACTACCCTAGAAGTGGTATTGCTAGGTCAAAGGGTATGAAATTATTTATAGCCCTTTGGGCATAATTCCAGATTGCTCTCCAGAAAGGTTGGATCAGTTCACCACTCCACCAGCAATGCATTAGTGTTCCAATTTGCGCACATCCTCTCTAGCATTTGTCATTTTCCTGTTTTGTCATCTTAGCCAATATGACTGGTGAAATGTGGTACTGAGGAGGTAATACTATTATAATACCCCACCACCTGTCATCCCAAACCTCCACACTCTGCTTGAACTTGTACCACCCTGGACCACTTACTTCATGGTGATTAACATCTGTAGGGCCTTCTTCTCAATTCCAGTTGACCCTGAAAGCCAATTCATTTCGACTTTTGCCTGGGAGGGGTGTCAATATACCTAAACTGTCTTTTTGCAAAACAAGACTTGTTCTCATGAGATTTTAAGGATTCTGTCCTTAAGTATGTTGATGATCTCCTCCTTTGTTTCTCCTATCAGGATGTTTCTGTTTGGGAGTCTGTATACCTCATTAATGGTTTAGCAACAAGGGACCATAAGATACCTTGTGACAAGCTCTAGTTTGCCTCTCCCCTCTGTAAAATTCCTACCTCATCACACCTCTGCCTCCAGTCTTTTCCTTGACTCATCCTACCTTAAGGTTATCATTCAGTTCCCTGTACTTCACTTCATGTATCATTTCTGTGTTTTCCTTGGTCTGGCAGGCTACTGCTGCTTCTGGATCCCTGACTTTTTATATATTGCCCACCCCCTTTATGACCTTTTAAAGGATTCTGTACTAAACCCTTGACTCCATTTCTCAAATTTTTTTGATTCTCTGAAGTCAGCACTCCAATGCCCACCTTTTTAGGCCCCGAATTTTTCTCTCCCATTTGATTTATTTGCCTCTGAGAAAGGAGAGAATGTAGTTGATATGCAAACATGAAAACATCATGAAAACTTTTATCCCATGGGATACTCTAGTAATACTTTGGACAATGTCACTTAGGGCCTCTCAGGCTGTCTTTGTGCAGTATTCACCACAACTATTCTTGTTTTTGCCACTGGGGACATTTGTCTCAACTCTCCCTTAATGATACATGTTCCCCATGCCATTGAAACAATCCTGAATTCATACCATACCCAACATGTTTTTCTAGCAGGCTAGCCAAACTTGAAGTGGCTATTATCCAAACCTCATTTCTTTTCCCAATTTTTATTCTACCTCTCCTATGGGATTTTTAAGCTCCTTTTTGGGCTCACCCATGAATTCTTTCTGGACTTGAATCCACTTTCTATTTTTCTTTTGGGTTTTGCCCAGATGTCTTGACATTACTGTCCTCTTCTGTATTTCTGTTTTGATCTTCCCAATCACCGTCACAATCTTCTATGGTCAGATTCCTTATTTGTTTTTGTTTTTGGCTCATCTTTTATTTTTTGGTCTTTTTCCTTTCTTTTAGATTTTATTTCTGTTTCCAGAGTAGAAGGGGCTCTGGCTGAGGTTCCTTGTGCCACTGGCTGCAGGGCCTAGCTGTTTACCTGGTGTTGTGCTGATGTTGCCCTGAAGTCCACAGGGGACTTTAGTGTCTGGTACCGTATGGAGGGGATTGGCAGGGGGGTGTCTGGCACTGCTGGTAGCTTTAAGGGTCTGGCAGCTTACATGGTGCTGAGCTGGGCCCATAGTGGTGGTATCTGGTATGTGCTGAAGCCATTTGGGCTCTGTCTCTGTTTACCCATTGCCACCACTGAAGCATGTGGAATTCCAGGCTGCTGGAGAATGCCTGCCTGACTTGGGTTGATCTGGGCTCTACTGGTTCCCCAGGCTATGCTAAGGCACATACATGGGTGTATATGTGTATGTGTGTTGGGGGGAAGGTGGAGCTGGTGTTGGTGTTTGCTGCCTTCACTGCATTGGGGCATAGGATCTCCTGTTTGTTTTCTGAGGTGGGGCTTGCTCCTGGCCGACTGGGATGTGCTTCCTATCCTGGAATAAGTTACCCTTTTAGCTGAGTGAGATGGACCTTTCTTGCTGATTTTCCAAATCTCCCAGGCTAAAAGACTGTTACATTGCATGTTTCCACTGGCTCCACTGTTCTAGGATTTTTTCTAGGGCACCATGTGATGGTTATTTGGAGATGAATATGAAAGAACTGCAGCAATTTCCTGCTTCCTTCACCATCTTGGCTCCCAGAAGTCCTTCCAAATGAGCATTCTTTGACAATGCTTGATACAACAAGGAGATCAAATCTGACCAGGGAATATAGATACAGATAACTAGCAGGAAAAAGAGTACAGAGGAATATAAGGCATATAGTTATAGATTGTCTGTCCATCAAAATAAAATATCTCAGTGAGATTTTAAATGCCATATTTATTTACATATGCATTTTTTCAGGGTGTATATTTATTTTCGTGTACTATAATATCCAAATATCTATTCTACCTTTTCAAAACATATTGCACATTTAGTCATCAGACATCTGCAGCTAGTAAATATGTACAGTATATTTAGATAAAGAAATGTGGGGGTGGAGCCAAGAGGGCAGAGTAGAAACAAGACTTTGGTGGGGCTCCCGCTTCCACCTCCTCCAATTCATGTAAAAAATGATGCTAAACAAACTTTGGAGATACAGAACCAACAAAATGACACACAGAACTACTAACTAAAAACTAACCTCCTGCTGAAGACAGTCCGGCAGGCCATCAGGAAGGGGCCCACCCAGCTCTCGGGCAGCCGAGTAAAGCCCCAAGCGAACCCAAGGTTTTAGCCTCAGGGAGGCCACAGCCAGCTGCTGGCTGGAGGGACTTCAGATCACCAGCAGCTGTGGCAATTTCCAGAATTACCAACCCATAGATGCTAAGGACAAACTGAGAGGTCAATGCACTATGGACTTTTGGACCTGGAATTTTGGAAGTGAGGTCCGGCATTTGTCCCCAGGAGGTGAGAAGCAGCTGAGGCGCGGAGGCTGTCCAGCCATGGCCACGTGGCTGCTACAGAGCTTGGGGCCTGCAGATTATAAGAGGACCAAGCAACCAGTCTGAGGGGTAATCACTCTTATTTTAACCTCCTTGAATCTGGATCACTGTCTGGGGTGGAGGTCCTGGGGTGCATGACCAGTGTGCCAGAGCCAGTGGAGGCTTCAGAGAGGGAACCCAACTAATACCTCTAGCAACAGAGAAAACCCCAGCAATCCAGGACAGAGCTCCTCTCTATTGTAGGAAAGTTCTACTGTAGCAAAAAGCTCAAAAGTCAAGTAATTTAGTGGAAACATGAGCAAGCAAAGGAAGCAAAGCAAGCACAGCAATTCGACTTTACACTTCTCTTTTGGGGACAAAAAGAATCAAAGCATGGAAGAGGAAGAAGACAGTGAAGTCATAACTCCTCACTAAAAGCTTCCAACAAAAGAATAAGATGCTTTCAGGGCATAGAGACGCTTAAGAAGGATGTTGACAACCAAATAAGAGTAGTGTAGGAAAAATTGGGAAGAGAAATGAGAATGATGCAAGAAAATTATGAAATAAGAAAATGACATCTTGAAAGAATCCACCAATCACCACCTGAAAAAGATCCCAAAAAGAAAACTATTAGGAATATTATAGTCAGATTCTGGAATTCCAGATCAAGGAGAAAATATTACTAGCAGTCAAGAAGAAACAATTTGAATACTGTGGAAACACAACCAGGATAACATAGGATCTGGCAGCTTCTACACTGAGGGATTGAAGGGTTTGGAATATGATATTCTGGAGGGCAAAGGAGCTGGGATTAAAACCAAGAATCACCTACTCGGCAAAACTGAGCATCATGTTTGAGGGAAAAATATAGTCATTCAGTGGAATAGAGGACTCTCAAGCATTCTTGATGGAAAAACCAGAATTGAAAAGAAAATTTGATATTCAGAGAGAAGAAGCAAAAGAAACATGAGAAAGTAAACAGGGAAAAGAAATCATAAGGAAACTATCAAAGTTGACCTATTTACATTCCTATGTGGAAAAACGATAATTGTAACTTATAAACCTTTTCAGAGTATGAGAATAGTTGAAGGGAATAGAAATGTATATACATATGTATTTCTATGTAGGAGGGTATATGTGCATATGAACACATTTGTGAATGTGTATATATATGTGTATAGATATACATAGACAGAGGGCACAGGACCAATTTAATAGGAAGGGACGATACATAAAAGGTGAAATTAAGAGGTGAGAGAGGAATATAATGGGAGGAGATGGGGAGAGACAGAATGGGGTAAACTATCTCATATAGAAGAGGCAAGGGAAAATGGTTACAATGGAGGGGAAGAACAGGAAGGTAAAAAGGACTTAGTTAACCTTATTATCATTGAATTGGACTTAGGGAGGGAATGACATACACACTAAATAAGGTATCTCACCCTACAGGAGAGTAGGGGGTAAGGGGATGAGAGGGGGGGGTTATAGAAGGGAGGGCAGGCTGGGGAGGAGGTAATTTGGAAGCACACACTTTTGAAAAAAGACAGGATCAAAGTAGAGAATAGTACTAGTGGGGGTTGGGATAGGATGGAGGGAAATATAGTCAATCTTTTACAATACATCCACTATGGAAATGTTTTGCATAGCTACACATGCACAACCTATATTGAATTGCTTATCTTCTCAGTAAGGGTGGGTGACAAGCAAGGTAGGGAAAGAATCTGGAATTCGAAGCTTTAAAATAAAATATTCTCTCTCTCTCTCTCTCTCTCTCTCTCTCTCTCTCTCTCTCTCTCT
>NW_027185653.1:3695189-3696286 GCF_028583685.1 Petaurus breviceps papuanus
CTCTCTCTCTCTCTCTCTCTCTCTCTCTCTCTCTCTCTCTCTCTCTCCTATATACTTATATATAATTTTACATGTAACTGGGAAATAAGATATACAGTCACTGGAGCATAGAGATCCACCGTGCCCTACTGGAAAGTTGGAGGGGGTATGCGGGAAGATATGGAAGAGAGCAGATTGGGCCAGGGGTATTGCTGTTTTGGGGGGGATGGGTAGTGGAAAAATTGGGAGAAAATTTGTAACTCAAAATCTTGTAGAAATGATGTAAACTAAAAAATAAGAAAAGATGGAAAAAGAAGGAAAATAAGAAATGTGCGTGTGTGTGTGTGTGTGTTTGTATTACTAGTACAAGGAAAGTTAAACCTCATCTGCAGAAAGTTACTTTTCTAGTTTTGGTCACTGTGGAGCTGTTGTCATCTTTAGGATCTAAGTTCTCCAGTACTACAATTGTCTGATCCCATCCTATCTTTAAATGCCAGATTTAATGGGAAATTACCCTTTTATTCTGTGTACCGCTTTGGCAGAAAAGCCTTTCTGTGATGAATCTTGAATGCTGTTAAGCCCTATTTATGACTTTAATAGCTTTGTATTAATGAAAAAAATTAGAAACCCTTTATATACCCACCTCAGGGGTTCATCCAGGAGATGTTCTATTGATGTAAAATAGAGCCAAATTGATTTCTCCTAAAGATGAGAATGTAGTAAAAGCTTCATGGGGATGATGAAATGACTTGTTTTATCATAAATTCTAACTGCAAGTGTCTTTCACATTTCCCAAATGGATGCCCACTGCTCCATGGACATCACAGATGCAGATGTCAAAGTCTTTTTTAATATGATATCAGAAAAAGAAAATGCAACTGAGACTCATAAATTATTCAATGGGCTACAGTGAACCTTAAATATCACACCTTCAGTCTATGTGTATGTTTTCAGTGTACTGGATGACTTGTACTTTCTTTTTCCTTGGCAAATAAGACCTGACCTACTTCGTAGACTGGAGTTGGAGTTTAACAACATACTTTCTTTCCATGAGATTCTCTCCCAACCCCCACCCTCTAAACATACTCCTAAGAAATTAGGCATTGTTGAGTCATTAA
>NW_027185653.1:3696296-3713172 GCF_028583685.1 Petaurus breviceps papuanus
TCTCTCTCTCTCTCTCTCTCTCTCTCTCTCTCTCTCTCTCTCTCTCATACACACAATAATGCACTTTTACACAATCTATACACTCTAATGCCATCAATAAAAGTACCAACAAATATTCATTAAGTATTTACTAAGCATCTCTTTGGGGGCTACAGAAGAACTATAAGTTGGGTGTCTGTCTTTATAATATTGCTGGAAAAATAATTCATATTCATGAAACAATTAGAAAAGGAATATTGTGCCATTTAGAATTCAGTAAGGAGTTCAGCAAAATCAGATTAAGTTGGTCTCTTATTAAATGAGATTTAATGGAGGGAGTAAGACTTGAGTGGACCCTTGAAAAATGGTTAGACTGATTGTGTGATAAGAATTGCCCTTATAGTGTTATATATAAAGTAGGTATTAATAAATGCCTGTTAATGAACCCAAATTATAGGCTTCAGATGAAGCATGGACTGGGACAAACTATTTAGGAACCATCAGTGATTTCCCTCTCTTGCAGTTATGTTTTGAATCATCTTTCAATGTCATTTGGACAATGCTGAGAGCCTTTTGAAGAGACTATTACTGTCAGGAAGAAACCTGTAATGAGATCATGCAAGCATCTCTGTGTGTCATGGAAATCATTCCTCAAACTGACTGAAACTTGGGCATCAGCAAAAATATGGGATGGCAAGTCCATAAAACATATCTTTTTCTTTGCACAAAAGAGAATACATGTATGCTGCCCTCTTAGTTCCTGAGGGGAAAATCAAGGTGAGTATTTCAAAGAATTGCCAAGGTACTATTTCATCAAATCAAAACAAGGATGTATTAAGCTTTTCCCATATTCAGAATGCTTTGCTTGATGCTCTTAGAGATGTGAAAATGAACAGGATGTGCTCTATGCTTTCAAAGGTCTTCCAATCTAATTGGAAAAGCCAAAAGAAAATTTAAAATTTAAATCTTTCAAATCTCATCCAGTTCAGCAACTCTGAACTCCAACTTTTTGTAAGACAGTAAAATAGGGGGATATAAAGAGGATCTCTACCTTGAAATATCCTTAATTTAGAAGGCGGATAAGTCACATACATAGATGCCTATAGGAGAAAGTAGAATTAATATAGGTGCTATAGTTATGCCAGTCGATCTTGGATTTCATGGGGAATACCCAACTTCAAAAAGTGAAAGTATAATGTTAGTAACATTTTGGGAAGGAATACTTTTTTACAAGATGATATTTCCTAATTTCAGTTCACTAAAAATGTGTTTACCATAGTTTTAGGAGAAGTATAAGAAATGTATTATATGAATATATAAGAAAGAAAGATAGCTTCCAGTTGAAAGAATCAGAGAATACTTTATGACAAAAGCGACCTTTGATCTGTATCTTAAGAATATATCTGGTATGGTAAAAAAAAAAAAAGAACACTAAATTCAGAGTCAGGAAATTTGGGTTCTAGTTTCCATCCTGACATGTGACCTTGGACAAATCAACCACATTCACCAGGTCGCAGTGATCTCTGGAATTTCTTGCAGCCTGATCAGTCTACAGTTTTATGATTGAGATTTGAGCAGATTATGGGGAGGTTTATAGGAAAGAGCATGAATAAAAAGACAAAGGCAAAATTAGTCACATTTCAGGAATGGTAAATATCCAGTTTGTTGTGATACAGCATAGGGTATATGAAGACATATAGTAATAAAGATGGCTCAAAAGGGCTAGGATGGGTTTATTATCACAAATGAATGTTTCAGGTAAAGAGAACACATAAAATAAGTGTGAGTGGAAAAAATAAAGAGTATTTAAAGGTGAGGCTTTAAGAGTAAACTGAGATTGGAATATGAATACTAAACTAAAGAGTGAGCAATAGTTCTCGCTCTGAAACTTAAAAAGAAAGAAATATTATTCATTAAAACTTCCCTTTTTTCTGATCTAAACTCTATTCCCTGGTAGGGTAGGAATAATGTCTCCCGTCAAAATTCAATATTCCCACAAATTATCATAACAAGAATAGATTTGATCTGGATCACAGATGACTTGGATATTTATCTCAAGATCCTTTGAAACATCCTTTGAAATAATCAAACTTTACAAAATTGTCTTTAATTTGCAAATAATTTCTGCTGGATAAAACAGAATTTGCAGATTTTCCTCCTGTCCTTATAAAAATGCAAAAAGACCAGAGCATCTCCTTTAATCTTGAATTTTTAACTCAGATGCCCAAAGTATACCTCTAATTCCTAAAGATTGAATTTGATTATTTTAAACAAGGGGTTGCCAGTATAAAGGTGCCTTACTTTGATCACTCCTTTAGCAACAAGTATTTATTGAACTCTGCAATTTTCTGTGATTTCATTGTGGATAGCAAAATATTAATGAATATTTATGAATAGCTTATTATAGTATATGATTTCTCACTGATAGACACTGAACTCATTCTCAGTTTTCAGTTACTAAACCTGTTGAATCTTTGTAATTTTTTGTTGTTGTTGTAGGATAATTTCCAAAGCAAAATTTCATTTGGTATAGGTTGCATTCTACAAAAGTCCTATTCTCCAAAATTTGATGGACTTCTTCGAAGAGCTTATGGTTATGATGATGATGATGATGATGACAGCTACTATAATACTATATAATTTAATGTAATGATATATAACATAATAGCTAACATTTACATACTACTTTAGATTTAATTAATGTTTACGTCCTGCTTCAAGGTTTATGAAGTTCTTTATACATATTATGTCATTTGATCCTCATAAAAACCCTGTGAGGTAGATTGTTATTATTATTATTAACATTATAGTTATCATACTTTTATAGATATTGAAACTAAGACTTGTAGAGGGCATGCCACTTGTTCAGGGTAATATAACTTGTTGAAGAACGAGGGGAAATTTGAAACCAAGTCTTCTGAACTCTATGGCCAGTGCTCTCTCCACCATGCTAAGCTGCATCATACCATTGTGCTTATTCAGGTAAAGAAGGCTCTGGCAAAGGATCCCAAAAGAGCAGAGCTCAGAAAGAGAAGTCAGAATTTTCCGTGACTCCTATAGGCTGTCCAAAATTTACCTTCTTGTCTCACAAGAGTTCATCCTTTTGATTTTAAGTGGTCAGTCATCTTCAATACAAACCCTCCAGCACAAGAAGCAGTCATGAGTTCATCTCAGCAAGGCACGAGTCCCTTAGCAAAAAGTCAGAGTATAAAGCTAAACTCCCTGGGAGACTTCTTGCACTTTTATTGTTTCAGTTGTGTCTGACTATTTGTTAATTAACTCCACTGTGGTTTGCATGGCAAAGATACTGGAGTGGTTTGCCATTTCTTTCTCCAGTTCATTATACAGATGAGCTAAGTGAGACAAACAGGGGTAAGTGACTTGCTTAAGGTCATGTAGCTAGTAAAGCTCTCAGGCCAGATTTGAACTCACAAACAGGAGTTTTCCTGACTTCTGGCCTGGCACTCTCTCCACTGAATCAACTATCTGGGAGGGAGACCTTTCTGCCAAAGATGTATCAAGTGGATTTTTGGGGAAAGAATTGATCAGCTCCCTGCCATATACCTTTATAGGTTGCTCAGGTTTTTGCCTTTATAGGAATGCCTTCTCTTCCTTCCATCCCCTTCCTTGTCTGCTAACATTTTACCCAGACTTTAAAACCCAGTTTAAATCCTAGGTTTTTCATGAAGCCTTCACTGATTCTCACACTCAGTAATAACATTTCTGTCTCAGACCTTGGATATGTAATCTTGGTTTCAAATCTGAGGGGTTTGGGGAGTTGTTGCTTAGACATGACTCTCAGTAATGTAGGGAATGATGATGATTCAATATTGCACATCTATGTAAGGGATAGAGTTGGTGAAAGAGCTTTGGAGAGAGATTCTCAGTTTTTCTTTGAGACAAAAATATATGGTTCCAGATTCTGTTTGAGGAGAAACCCATGTAGAAATAGAAAAGACATTGGGAAGCAGTAGGCATGTATGCTAGCCAGTGCCTCAATGTGTCTCTAATTTCTGTCTTAACTCTTTAGACCATGTTTCCCTGATAATAAGACACTGTCTTATTATTTTTTTGGACAGAAAAACACCAGAGGGCTTATTTTCAGGGGAGGGCTTATTTTAATGAACATTGACAGCAATTTTAATAAACAGGTAAATGTGAACAAAAAAATGTACCTTTATTCAATAATGAATTCAATAAAGAACAGGATGATGCGCTCACTGCTGCAGCTCTGATTGGATGCAGCTTGGAGCACAGCGTGCATTTCACGGGGGGCGGGGGGGACGGTGCATACAGAGGGTACCGTAATGTAGCATGTAGCACAGGGGATAACCTTCACTACAGTAGCAATCTCAATAGGGCTTATTTTCGGGGGAGGGCTTATTTTAGAGGAATCTTACACAGTAAGGGGAGGGCTTATTTTCGGGATAGGTCTTATTATCGGGGAAACACGGTAGAGGTTTCAGGCAATTTGACCTTAAGTAAGACCAGGATCTCTCTCTTGACTATTTTCTGTATATTACAAATATACATAGTTTCACTGATTTCTGTTCACTCTGCTTGTATTAACAAGTTTACATAATATTAACTATTTATGATGTCATTTTGTAAAACTAGCATTTGATAAAAAGAAGCCAAGCCTATGAGTATACCTTTGGCATCATCCCTTCCCCTTTAGGTGACAGTGACCAGGAAAGTGGTTTGACTCTTAGAAAAAAATAATGAGTTTACAATATTTAAAGGTCCAGATAGCATAGATTAATATAACTATGATCAAGTGCCCCCCTTTTTCAATATAGAATAATGCAAGTACCCTTGTGGTCTTTTTATCCTGATCACTTCAGGCAGGAAGCAAAGTTTCTCTTGAAGGGCTGGACAAGATTCCAGAGACACCTATCAGTGTTTACCCTGAGCCACATTTCACAACCCAAATGGACATAATATACATCTTATGTATACTATTTTGTTTTATAACTGCTACATTTAAAACTTTATACTGTATATTATGTTTATGTGATTTTTCTCCCCTTCTTTGCTCTAAGTTCCTAGAGGGCAGTAACTGTTTTTTTTTTTAATTGTGAACTTTTTTCACAGTAGTCAGTACCAGTCATCATTTAATAAATATTTTTTTTTTGTGTTGTATGTTATTTAATTAGATAAAGCATTGCAATGTGAATTTTTTAAATACATTGTTTTGGTAGGAAGAACCTAAGGCAACAAGAAGTCATCCGATATCTGAAAGGGAATGATATAGTGTAAGGGAGAAAAGCAAAAAAATGGAAGAGGTCAGAGGATTCTGAATTTTTTTTTTTTAAAAGCCTGCTTTACAGTTCTCCAGAAGGCTAATTCTACTCTTACACTATGTGTTTGACCTTGACTTTTAGAATATCCTCAGTCCCATGTTGTCTAAGCACCCTGAATTACCCTAACTAGACACAGAATTAGAGATCCTGTTCTCATTTCTGCATGGATTAGGGAGAGAAACCTAGAAATGCACTAGTCCCAAGGAGGGAATTTCAGTATTTAGCGGTCTTTGCTGACAAATTTCTGCTAAAGACAAACAGAAAAAAATATCAGTTTTATATTCCTGTGCTTCTTGAATATATAAACTCCAATTTACCAAACCCATCTAATTCATCTTTGGATAAACGTGACTTCTTATAACTACAAAAATAGCATACACATCATTTAAAATAAAATGAGAAAATCTTTATATGAATGATAAATATAATAAACATGTTTAAATGTAAATGTAAAACACAAACTGGAGACAATGAGCCTACACAAACACTGTGTTATTTAGACATTTGTCAGCAAGCCTTTTTTGTTGTTGTTTTGACAGGCAAATGAATGTTATGGCTTCTGTATGGAAGACAGACTTCCTTGTGTGATTTCCTTTCATTTGAACACAACTCTAAGACATTTCAATGTGTGGGAAGTGTCTATGGTACTGATAGTTTAGACAACATTCAGGCACAAAGTACTGAAACAGTTGAAGACATGCAAATTTGAGCTGCTCATCCATAATGATTCATCACCTATTTAAAATGCATTTTTGGAGCTTAGGACTCTCCATCCTATTCAGTTAACAAAAAAGTCTTTAACTTTTGAACTTGTTACAAATGAGCAGGAGAAAGGTAGGTGCTCACAAAGAATACAACATCTGAATTTTAGCAATTTAAAATGTTAGTAGGTGTTTTGTAGCCAGTGTTCAGAGATTAGACAAAGATTAATTACAATCATCATATCTTTATATCACCTGTTGCCTCTATTACCATTCCTTTTGCTGCATCTTTGAAGAAATCCAGAGTCAACAGTGAATCTCGAGTAAAAAAAAAAAAAAGAAATCCAGAATCCTGGATTTAATTTGGTTAATGAACTCAGTATGAGTTTTATTATGTCCTGCTTAAAACTATCTTTTGGATCTCTGACTATGACAAATATGTATAACTAAATTTCTAAAAAGGAAATCAAGCTATTTCTGATAACAGTAGTGGAGCAATGTGGTAGCAGTTTTGACTTTGCATCTTTTCGTAGTACATACTTCTGTGTTATGTGTATATATTTATATTTTCTAACTATTCTTAAAAATGAGCTAATTTTATTTAACTCCCTTAGACTACTTTTTTGTGTATTGTTCTATCTCTTTTGATTATATACAATGAACTCTGGTTTTTAATTTCTGAAGGAGGTTTCTGAGCTACCATTTAATATCAATTTGAAAGAAAGAGGAGAAAAAAAGAGGGGGGAGAGCTATGTAATATTAGACAACTCTGTCAATATTCATTTTGTTAGTACTCCAATAGAGAATACTCTTTTTTTAAATTTCTTTTAGATAGCATTCTAATACTATGTATAAGCACCTTGCTCCTAAAAAGACAAGAAGGAAGAAAAAAAATAGTATAATGAATTCTGGGACATGTTTTAGTATTAAGATTTTTTTGGATTTGCAAATATGCCAGACTTTGCAAATATTACCTTGAAATTTTATCTTAGGTATGACCCAACAAAACAAGAGGAAAGAAAAAAAACAGGTCCTCACCCGGGATTCAATCCCCAAGTCATCCCGACCCTGGAGCCGGTGCTCCTACTCGCTGTGCTACCTGGCCGCCCCTATAATTATTATTTCATTTGATCTTTGCAACAGTTCTGGTGGGGGGCTAGGCATTATTATCCTCATTTTACACATGAGAAAACTGAGGCAAATAGGTTAAGTGATTTGCCCAGGGTCACACAGGTAGTAAATGTTTGAGATTGGATTTAAACTCAGGCCTCCTTTACTCTAGGTTGAACACCCTAGAACCACCTAGCTTCTGAAGTTTGAAGGTTGTATATATTACATCCTATGTATTTTACCTTCTAATATAACCAAGTCTTAACTTACAACAAAATACCATAAAAGTTAATTCTCAAAAGATCTGGAACTGGGCCCTTCTATACCTAAGCACATGCTATTTCAGGTAAAGTTATCAAAATGATCTGGGTGAAAGTTGAATTCAGATTGCTCCCAAACAATACCGTTATTTTCCATTTTATTTACAAATAGAACAAGCCTCCCTTGCTCAAATCAAAGTCAACTACAAGTCATGTCATCATCTCCCTGATGCCATGATAAGGGTCAAGGGAAAACACAATAACAAACAGTAGAACTTGAAAGATTCTTTACTCACCAAATCACCATCGTACTTGTGTGTTCCCTAACTTTTTAAAGTGGAAAACTAAGATGTGTTTCTAAGTCATATAATTGTCATTTCTTCTTGCCCTTTTCCTCTTTTCTTTTCTTAAATCATTTTCTTTCTTACCTTTTCCTCTGATATGTTTGAATTCTTCTCCATTACCTCAAATAAGATCTCCCATTAAAATACTTAGCAAACTTTAAAGTTAGCTGTCATCAACAAACAAATCAAGGGGTAGAGACAAGATGGCAGGGTAGAGAAGCCCTTAACTAAGTTACTTTCAACAAACTTCAAAATAATAACTGTAATTGAATTCTGGAGTAGCAGAGACAACAAAAATCAGAGTGAGACATTCTTCCAGCCCAAGAAAACATGGGAGATGGAAAGAAAGGTCTTTGACACAGGATAAGAGGCTGTCCCAGAGCCCACATGGATAAAACACTAGTAATGGGATTAGATGGTGGTGATAGAAACAATAGCAGTTCCAGGACCACTCAAGCCAGAAACAAGAGATTACAGGGGACCCCTATGTTAGCACTGGATGCAGAATCAGATGTAATATGACAAATCTATTGCCTATATCTGGTTCAGAGTAGAGAAGTGTAGCAGTAAGCACAATAGCATACCCAGGATGACTGCTAGCACAGGTTCTTTGATTTGCTTTTCTAAAGGAAAGCAACTCCAAAAGGGTTAACAATATTACTTTAATGAAGCATATATCATTTACCTAGTTCAGGGGAAAAAGTCAGCACCCTCCACTTTAGAGAATACAAACAAGTTACAAGCAGACCAAAAAAAAACCCCCCACACACAGAGAAAATAACACAATTCAGCAAAGCAACAGACAGAACTTCTAGTTGTCTGACCATTCCATACATATGTTTAGTTACCAGAGAGAGAATGGCAAACATCTGAGTTTTCAAAGCCAGGGGAATCAATGGCTGCCCAGAGTCTCATCTGGCCAAATCAAACAACTCTTCCCAAAGTGAGCCCAAACCTTACCTCAGAGTTATATATAACCTTCTCCAGGGTCAGAAAACATTACAACCCTGGTGACCCACTTGACTCCAAAGTGATAAAAGCTGTGCCTTCCAGAAAAAACTAGTCTCCCACCACTGACTCCATGTGACCACATTCAGCCTATTGTGGGCGGAGGGGGGGATTTTATTTTCAAATCAGTAAAGGTCCTCAAATTCACCTAGGCCTATCAAGGGGCAGGGAAGATCTTCAAATTCCCATTACCATTATAACAGAAAAACTTTAGGCCAGGAGACAGTGGAAACCCTGGGAGCAATTCTTTGTCAACTTCATTGTGTATATCTACTTCTGGATCATAGTTCAAGAGTAGAGAGTAAAGGAGCCTATTCAGTCAAGAAGCAGTAGATGTCTTGAGGGACAGAATCATTTCCAGCCCTAAGGAATCAGGGAACCTGAGGAGTAGAATTGTTTCCAGTCCCAAAGGAGGAGGGATCCTGAGGAGTAGTATCAACTGCCATCCCAAAAGTTCAGGACACCTTCTTGTGTAAGGACCAGAGTGTAGACCAAGAGAACAGTGACCACTCCTCTTCCCAGATCACACTACCTTAGAAGCACCAAAAAATTCCACACCCCTAGAACTAGCCCTGAAAACAGCAGTACAAAAAAGCTTGGAGCTTGAGACAAAACCCCACCCACCCCCATTCCCCACACCGGGAATATAGCCAAACATTAACACAAAGTTCCAAAACAAGAAATAAAGCAAAATAAAAATAAAAAAGGAATTTGACAATAAAAAGCTATTAAGGTAACAGGGAAGATCAAGATGCAAACTCTCAAAATCATGATTAATTCAAAATTAATTATTAACAAGCAAAATCTCAAAAGAAAAAAGATGTATTTTGACAGACCAAGGAGAATTATTTGAATAGTTAAAGTAATGATTTTCAAGATTAAATAACAGTGGCAGAGGAAAAATTCGGTAAACAAATGAAAGCAAAGGGGGAAAATTATGTGAAAAATTAACACCTTGGTAAAAGAGGCTCAAAAATACTGAAGAAATCAACACCTTAAAAAAATCAGAATTAGCTGACAAAACATCTACAAAAGCTCACTGAAGAAAATATTTTCTTATTTTATTAATTCATTTTTAGTTTTGAACATTCATTTCCACAAGATTTTGAATTCTGTATGTTCCTCCTATCTTTCCCTCCCCCCCAAGAGGGAGTGCATTATAATTACCCTTTCCCCCAATCTGTCCTCCCTTCTATAACCCTACCACTTCTCTTGTCCTCTTTCTTTCTATTTTCCTGTAGGGTAAGATAGATTTCTATACCCTATTGCCCGAATATCTTATTTCTCAGTTGCATGTAAAAATAATTTTAACATCCGTTTAAAAATCTTTGAGTTCAAATTCTCTCCCTTTTTCCCTCCCCACCCACCCTCATTGAGAAGGCAAGCAATTCAATATAGGATATACATGTGAAGTCATACAAAACACTTCCATATTCATCATGTCATAAAAAACTAATGATATTTCCCTCCATCTTATCCTGTTTCCCATTTATTCTATTCTCTCCTTTGACCCTATCCCTCCTCAAAAGTGTTTGTTTCTGATTACTCCCTCCACCAATGTGGCCTCCCTTTTATCCTCCTCCCATATTCTTACCCCCTAATTTCTTGTAAGGTAAGATAGATTTCCATACACAACTGAGTGTGTATGTTATTCCCTCCTTAAGCCAAATCCAATGAGAGTAAGGTTCACTCATTCCTTCTCCCCTCTGCCCTCTTCATCCTCCACTGTAAAAAACTTTTTCTTGCTTTTTTTATGTGAGATAATTCACCACATTCTACCTCCCCCTTTCTCTTTCTCCCAGTACATTCCTCTCTCACCACTTAATTTTACTTTTTAGATAGCATCTTTTCATATTCAAATAACTCTCTTCCCTCTGTCTATGTATGTGAATATAAACATATACATATATATATATATATAGAGAGAGAGAGAGAGAGACAGAGAGAGAGAGAGACAGAGAGAGTATTTGTGTGCATGTAAATTCCCTCCAACTACCCTGATACTAAGAAATTTCTTATGAGTTACAATTATCATCTTTCCATGTAAAAATGTAAACAATTCAACTTTAATAAACTTCTTATGATTTCTCTTTTATGTTTACCTTTTCATACTTCTATTGAGTCTTGTAATTGAAAGTCAAATTTTCTATTCAGTTCTGGTCTTCTTATCAGAAATGCTTGAAAGTCCTCTATTTCATTGAGTATCCATTTTCCCCCCTGAAGAATTATATTCAGTTTTGCTGGGTAGATATCTGATTCTTTTTTTAATCCTAATTCTTTTGACCTGCAGAATATCATATTGCAAACCCTCAAATCCCTTAAAGTAGAAGCTGTCAAATGTCTTGTTATCCTGATTGTGTTTTCACAATGCTATGATTGTTTCTTTCTGGCTGTTTGCAATATTTTCTCCTTGACATGGGAGCTTTGGAATTTGGTTACAATATTCCTAGAAGTTTTCCTTTGGCATTCTTTCTCAGGAGGTGATTGTTGGTTTATCTCAATTTCTATATTACACTCTGGTTCTAGAATATCAGGTCATTTTTCCATAATAATTTCTTGAAAGATGATGTCTAGGCTCTTTTTTTTTGCTCTTTACTTTCAGTTAGCCCAATCATTTCAAAATTATCTCTCCTGCATCTATTTTTCCAGGTCAGTTGTTTTTTTCTTTTTTCTTTTTCAATGCTTTATTAACTTCTGGTTTACATTATTCATTTCAACCAGATTTTGAGTTACAAACTTTTTCCCCGTTTGTTCCCTACCCACCACCCCAAATTAGTGTTCCCACAGGATATCCCTTCCTCCAATCTGTTCTCTCCCATATCTTCTCTCATACCCCCTTCAACTTTTCCAGTAGGGAATGGTGGCTGTATATATTATTTCCCAATTATATGTAAAGTAGTATTAATAATAGTATTGCCTTCTATTCTTTCATTTGTTTCAATCTGTTTAACAGCATTTTGATTTCTCATAAAGTCACTACCTTCCATTTGCTCCAATCTAATTCTGAAGGAATGATTCTCCTCAGTGAGCTTTTGAGATTCTTTTTCCATCTGGAAAATATGGCTTTTTGAGGCATTCTTCTCCTCATTGCCTTTTTGAGCCTCTTTTGCCATTTAAGTTAGTCTATTTTTTAAGGTGTTATTTTCCTGTCAGGTTGTTGATTCTCATTTCATATTTTCCTTGCAGAATTCTCATTTCTTTCTCTTCCCAATTTTTCCTCTACTTCTCTTACTTGCTTCTTAAGGTCCTCTATGGCCTCTAACCAGCTCATATTTTTCTTTGAAGCTTTTGGTGCAGGAGTTCTGACTTCCCTGTCTTCCTCCTATTCCATGCTTTGGTCATTTTTTGTCACCAAAATAGGAGTGTAAAGTTGGGTTGCTCTGTTTATTTTGCTTCATTTGCCTGCTCATGTCACCACTCAATCACTTGACCCCTGAGTTTTTTGCCTCAGTAAGCCTCTGCCACCAGACAGGGGGCCTTAGTACCCAATTCTGTGGTTTTCTCAGCTGCTGAAGGTATTAGTTGGGTGCCCTCTCTGAAGTCTCCGCATACTCTGGCAAGCTTGTTGTACACCCCAGGACCTCCAACCTAGACCGCAATCCATATTCCAGCAGGTTAAATCAGGAGTGATTACCACTTAGACTGGTCATTTGGTCCCCTTACACTCTGCAAGCTAGGAGCTGAAG
Organism: Petaurus breviceps papuanus; assembly: GCF_028583685.1. Classification (NCBI taxonomy): domain Eukaryota; kingdom Metazoa; phylum Chordata; class Mammalia; order Diprotodontia; family Petauridae; genus Petaurus; species Petaurus breviceps. The sequence continues at coordinate 3,708,688 of NW_027185653.1, forward strand.
CTTCCACGTGGTGGTGGCTGCACAGCCACAAGTGGCTTCTTGTCCTGGGGCAAAGGTCAAAGGCACTCCCAACTACTGGATCCCAAAGTCCACACTGCATTGACCTTTCATTTTCTCCTTCACATCAATGTGTTGATAATTCTGGAAATGGCCACAGCTGCTTGTGATCTGAAGTCCCTTTTGCCAGTGGTTTGTCTGGCCCATCCTGGGGCTAAATCCTCTGGCTGGTGCAGGTCTGGGGTTGGCTACCAGAGTGCTGTGCTGGCCACTTACTGTCAGCCTGCCAAGCTGTCCTCAGCGGGCAGTTTGCTTTTCTTTGTCATTTTGTGGGTTCTGTATCTCCAAAGTTTGTTCAGAGTCCCCTTTTACACAAATTTGGGGAGGTGGAACCCAGAGCCCCATGGAAGTCCTTTCTCTATGCCACCATCTTGACTCTGCCCCCAGAATGTTGTCAGTTGTTTTTTCAATGAGATATTTCACATTGTCTTCTATTTTTCATTCTTTTGGTTCTGTTTTATAAATTCTTTTTTTTTTTTGCCTTTTGAAGGGAAATTGGGGTTAAGTAACTTGCCCAAGGTTACATGGCTAGTTGTTTTGTGTGTGTGTGTGTGGGTGGGTGTTATGTGTCTGAGGCTGAAATGGAACTCAGGTCCTCCTGACTCTGGGGCCGGTGCTTTACTCACTGTGCCACCGAGCCTCCCCTATAATTTCTTGATTACTCATAGATTAAACATTACTTTCCATTTTCCCCATTCTAATTTGTTTTTTGTATTTTTGGCAGGGGGGAAAGCAGGGCAATTGGGGTTAAGTGACTTGCCTGAGGACACATGGCTAGTTTCTTTGTGTTAAGTGTCTGAGGCCGGATTTGAACTCAGGTCCTCCTGACTCCAGGGTCAGAGCTCTATTCACTGCGCCAAAAACCACCCCTCCCATTATAATTTTTAAGGAATTATTTTCTTTGGTAAACTTTTGGACCTTCTTTCCATTTGACCAATTCTGATTTCTCTAAAACCAGCTTACTCATCCTTTCTTACAGTGCAGTAGTATTTCATTACAATTGCATAGCACAGCTTATTCTGTCATTCTCCAATTGAAGTGGAATTCATTGATCTATTCTTTATTTTATTGATAAGTTTAGAGATATAAAATTTCCCCTAAGTATTGCATTGGTTGTACCTCATAAATTTTGGTATATTGTATCATTGTTGTCATTCTCTTTAATGAAATTAGGCATCATTCCTAAGATTTGTTCTTTGACCCACTTAGTCTTTGGGATTATGTTATTTAGTTTCAAATTAGTTTTTGTTGTTGTTGTTTGTTTGTTTTGCTTTTTGGAAGGCAATTGGGGTTAAGTGATTTGCCCAAAGTCACACAGCTAGTAAGTGTGTCAAGTGTCTTAGGCCAGATTTGAACTCAGGTCTTCCTGACTCCAGGGCCAGTGCTCCATTTACTGCCCCACCTAGATACCCCTTTCCAATTAGTTTTAATTGATCTTTTCATTGTCCTTTATTGAATGTAATTTTTATTGCATTACCATCTGAAAATGATGTACTTAATATTAAAGGCTTTTCTACATTCCATCATGACATATTTATGCCCTGGTATTATGTCAATTTATACATGGTCAATTTTTATGTATGTGTCATGTTCTACTGAGAAAAAGGTATGTTCCTTTCTATGGAGCATTCAGTTTTCTTCAGAGGTCTATCATATCTGACTTTTCTAAAATTCTGTTCACCTCTTTAACTTCTTTCTTGTTTATTATTATTATTAATAGTATTACTATGTTTTTGAAAAGTATGTAGTTCTGGGAGGGGAAAGTTGAGGTTCCCCTTTAACACGCTTTTACTGTCTGTATCCTCCTGTAATTCTTTTAACTTTTTAAAGAATGTGCATGTTATACCATTTGGTGCGTACATGTGTAGTATTGATATTACTTCACTATCCATGGTGCCTTTTATTTATTTTTAATATATTATAAATTTATTTTTATTTTTTTTAGACTTCAACATTCACTTGTATAAGTTTTAAATTGCTCCCCCTACCTCCCCACTTGCTCCCCACGATGGCATACAATATGATATGACTCTACACTTACATTTCTATTAAACACATTTTCACATTAGTCCTGTTGAACAGAAAAAAATATATATAACTAATGAGAGAGACCATGAGAAAGAAAAAACAAAACAAAAAAGAAAATAGTCTGCTTTGCTGTGCATTTTGACTCCATAGCTTTTTCTCTGGATGTGGATGGCATTTTTCTATCAGGAGTCCTTTGGTCCTTGTATATCTGAGAATGGCTAGGTCTATCAAAATCAGCCCTTGCTCACTGTGCCTGTTTCTGTGAACAATATTCTCCTGGTTCTGCTCACTTCATTCAACATCAGTTTGTATAAGTCTTTCCAGGATTTTCTAAAGTTGACCTTTAATCAATTCTTATAGCACAATAATATTCCCTTACATTATTATGCCACAACTTGTTCAGTCATTCCCCAGTTGATGGGAATCCCCTCAATTTCCATTTCTTGGTCACCACAAAAAGAGGTGCTAAAAATATTTTTGTGCATGTGGGTCTTTTTCTCATTTTTATTATCTCTTTCCAATATGAAGGGGTATTGCTGGGTCAAAGGGTATGCACATTTTTATAGCCCTTTGGGTATAGTTCCAAATTGCCCTCCAGAATGGCTGGGACAGCTCACAACTCCACCAACAGTAAATCAATGTTCCAACTTTTCCACATCCTCTCCAGCATTTATTGTTTTCCTGATTTGTCATGTTACCAAATCTGATAGGTGTGATGTGGTACCCCAAAATTCGTTTGTTTTGCATCTCTCTAATCAATAGTGATTTGGAACATTTTTTCATGTTTATTGATATCTTTAATTTCTTTCTCCGAAAACTGCCTTTTCATATCCTTTGGCCATTTATCAATTGGAGAACGACTTATATTCTTATAAATCTGACTCAGTTTTCTATATACTTTAGAAATGAAACCTTTATCAGAGATGGTATCTGTAAAAAATTCTTTCCCAGTTTTCTCCTTCCCTCCTAATCTGAGTTGCATTGAGTTTGGGCAAAAACTTTTCAATTAAATGTAATCAAAATTCTCCATTTTGTATTTCAGAATATTCTATTTCTCTTCTTTGGTCATAAATTCCTCCATACCTATGGTGCCTTTCAGCACAAAGTAGTTTCCTACATCATCTCTTCTAATTAGATCCAATTTTTCTTCTGTTTGTTAGAGATCACGATTGCTGCCTCGGGTTTGTCTCCTCCAGCTCCTCACCTTTACGCTGTGTGTGTGTCGCCACTTTAAGTGCGATGTTTCAATAAATGGTTTCTTGTAGGATTCTGGCTTTTGTTCCCCTTGGCTATCCACTTCCATTTTATCTGAGAGTTCATCCTCGTTCATGTTTAATGTCATGTTCATTAACTGTGTGTTCCCTTCCATCCTGTCTCCCCTGTTTATCCTTTCATTCTCTCTCTCTCTCTTTCTTTCTTCTCACTCTGTTTCTTCTCATAAGTGTTTTATTTATGAACAACACTTATCCCAAACCCCTCTGTCTTCTACAATCCCCCCCATCCCCACCTTCCCTTATGCCCTATGCTATTTCCATACAGGGAAAAATTCATTTCTATACACAACTGAGTGTACATGTTATTCCTCTTTGAGACAATTCTAATGAGAGTAATATTGAAGTATTCCCTATCTTTCTCAATTTCCACTCCACTGTAATAGCTCTTTTGTGTGTTCATGTGAGATAACGTACTTCATTCTACTTTAACCTTTCCCCTCTCCCAGTGCATCTCTCTTTCTCATCCATATATATATATATATATATATATATATATATATATATATATATAAATATAAACACACACACACACACATATATATATACACACACACATGTATATGTATATGTAATCATCCTATCATAGTAAACTCACACCCACATCCTTTGACTATAATATTCTTGGGCGTTTTCATTTGGGGATTTATTTCCATGAGGTGATCATAGCATTCTTTCACTTTCTTTTTTTCTTCCTTCAGTTCTAGTATATCAGAGGAGTTTTTCTTTTCCTTTTTATTTTTTTTTAAGCAATTGGGGTTAAGTAACTTGCTCAAGGTTACATGGCCATTTATTTCTGAGTGTGGTGCTAAGTGTCTGAGCCCAGATTCAATCCCCAGGTCATCCTGACACTGGGGCTGGTGCTCTTACTAGCTGTGCCACCTGGCTGCCCCATTAAGAATTGCCATGTGTTGGGGCTGCCAGGTAGCACAGCGAGTAAGAGCACCGGCTCCAGTGTTGAGAACACCTGGAGATCGAATCCCGGGCTCAGACACTTAGCACCCACCCAGAAACACCTGGCCCGGTAACCTTGAGCAAGTTACTTAACCCCAATTGCTTTAAAAAAAAAAAAAAAGAATTGCCATGTGGTGCCATGGACTATGCTTTTTCTTTTCCAAGTTATCATTAT
>NW_027185653.1:3713272-3736833 GCF_028583685.1 Petaurus breviceps papuanus
GAGATCGAATCCCGGGCTCAGACACTTAGCACCCACCCAGAAACACCTGGCCCGGTAACCTTGAGCAAGTTACTTAACCCCAATTGCTTTAAAAAAAAAAAAAAGAATTGCCATGTGGTGCCATGGACTATGCTTTTTCTTTTCCAAGTTATCATTATAGTTGACCAGGAGTGCACATTTGTGGGGAGAACAAAGTACATTTTTTTTTTAAATAAGCAGTCGGGGTTAAGTAACTTGCTCAAGGTTACATGGCCAGTTATTTCTGGGTGTGGTGCTGAGTATATGAGCTGGGATTTGATCCCCAGGTCATCCAGACACTGGAGCCGGTGCTCTTACTCACTGAGCCACCTGGCCACCCCTCAGAGGAGTTTTTTTTTTTATTTCTTAAAGGATGATGTCTGAGCTCTTTTTTTAAATCATAGCTTTCAGGAAGTCTAATAATTCTTTCTTTTTTTAAATTTTTAATTAAATTTTATGTTTTTTTAAACATTTGATTTTAAAGCTTTGAATTCCAGATTGTTTTCCTTCCTCCATCATCAAGCACCCTTACTGGGAAGATAAGCAATTCAATATAGGTTTTACATGTGTAGCTATGCACAACATTTCTATAGTAGATATATTGTGAATGACTGACAACATTTCCCTCCTTCCTATCCCAACCCCCACTTTTTATGTTCTCTACTTTGACCCTGTCACTTTTCAAACGTGTGTACTTCCAACTTTCTTTCCCTTCAACCTGTGCTCCCTTCCATCATCCCCACTCTCATCCCTTTCCCCCCTACTCTCCTGTAGGGAGAGATACCCTTTTTAGGGTGTATGTCATTACCTCCCTAAGCCAAATTCAATGAGAGTAAATTTGATGAATTCCCTTTTGCCTTCCTGTTCTTCTCCTTCATTGTAACAGTTTTCCCATGCTTTTATAAGAGATAATTTCCCCCATTCTGTCTCTCCCCATCTCCTCTCATTATATTCCTCTCTCACCTCTCAATTTCACCTTTTAAGTATCATCCCTTCCTATTCAATTGGTCCTGTTCCCTCTGTCTATGTATACCTGTACACATATATAGAAACACTCACATATGTATTCATACGCCCATATGCCCTCCTATACATATATATATGTATATATATATATATATATATATATTTATGTATACACACATTTATATTCCCTTCAACTATTCTTATATTGAGAAAAGTTTTGTAAGTTATAAAATCATTTTTCCATGTAGGAATGTAAATAATTAAACTTTGATAAGTCCTTATAATTTCTTTTCCCTGATTACCTTCTCATGCTTCTTGTATCTGAATGTCAAGTTTTCTATTCAGCTCTGTTTTTTTTTTTCAGCAAGAATGCGTGAAAGTTTTCTCTTTCATTGAATGACCATAGTTTCCCTTGAAACATGATACTCAAGTTTGCTGGGTAGGTGTTTCTTGGTTTTGATCCTAGATCCTCTGACCTCTGGAATATCATATTCCAAACCCTTACATTCCTCAATGTAGAGGCTGCCAGATCCTGTGTTATCTTGATTGTGTTTCCACAATATTCAAATTGTTTCTTCTTGGCTTCTGGTAATATTTTCTTCTTGATCTGGGAATTCCAGAACCTGGCTATAATATTCTTAGGAGTTTTCTTTTTGGGATCTTTCCTAAGAGGTTATTGGTGTATTCTTTGAACCTCTATTTTGCCCTCTGGTTCTAAAACATCAGGGCAATTTCCCTTGAGATTTTCTTGAAGAATGATTTCTAGGTTTTTTTGTTGACCATGGCTTTTAGGTAGTCCAATAATTTTTAAAATATCTCTTCTGGATCTATTTTCCAGGTCAGTAGTTTTTCAATGAGATATTTCACATTGCCTTCTATTTTTTTCATTTGTTTGGATCTGTTTAAAAGTGTCTTGATTTCTCATGAAGTCACTAGCTTCCATTTGCTCCAGTGTAATTCTGAAGGAATTATTCTCTTCAGTGAGCTTTGAGATTCTTTGTCCATCTGGCAAATTCAGATTTTTAAGACATTCTTCTCCCATTGTTATTTTTTTTATCCTCTTTTGCCATTTGAGTTTGTCTATCTTTTAAGGTGTTATTTTCTTCAGTCAGGTTGTTGACTGTCTTTTCATAATTTTCTTGCATCATTCTCATTTCTCTTCCCAATTTTTCCTCCACTTTTCTTATTTGGTTTTAAAAATCCTTCTTAAGCTCCTCTATGGTCTGTAGCCAATTCATATTTTACTTGGAAGTTTTTGGTGCAGGAGGTCTGACATCATTGTCTTATTCCTGTTCCATGCTTTGATCCTTTTGGTCCTCAAAATGGAAATAGAAAGGCGAATGGCTGTGCTTGCTTGGCTTCCTTTGCTTGCTCATGTTGCCACTCAATTACTTGACTTTTGAACTTTTTCCCACAGTATAACTCTGCTTCCAGAGAGGAGAGCTTTGTTCCAAATCGCTGGGGTTTTCTCAGATGCCAGAGCTTTTAGTTGGGTGCCCTTTCAGAAGCCTCCACTGGTTCTGGCACACTGGTTGCAGCCCCAGGACCTCCACCCTAGATAGCAATCCTGATCCAAGCAAGTTAAAGCAAGAGTGATTACACCTCATAGTGGTTGCTTGGTCCCCCTATAATCTGAAGTCCAGCCACTCTGAAGCAGCACCTGGCAGCCTCTGTGCCTCAGCTGCTTCTTGCCCTGGGGGCAGAGGTCAGACCACATCCTTGGACCCCTTTTCCCAAAGTCCACTGACTCCCTTTGTCTTTGGCATTTATGGATTGATTATTCTGGAGACTGCCACAGCTGCTGGTGATCCACTCTCCAGAATTCCCTACAGCCCGGGCTGGTTCGCAGGACCCTGAGGCTAAAACCTCGGACTCAAGCAGGGCTGAGCTCTACTTCCAGCACATTGTGATGCCCCCTTCCTGCTGGCCTGCGAGGCTGTCTTCAGCAGGAGGTTTGTTTCTCTCTGTCACTTTGTTGGTTCTGTAGCCCTAAAGTTTTTAGAATCATTTTTATAGGTATTTGCAGTGGTTATGAAGGAGGCATATGGAGTTTTCCTGCTTCTATTCTGCCATCTTGCCTCTACCCCTAGTCTAATAATTCTTGAGCTATCTCTTCTTTATCTATTTTCCAGGTCTTTTTTTCCAATAAGATATGAGAGAAATGATTATTTTTCTCTCATATTAATTATTGATTATTGAAATTGGACCAAGATTTTTTTTCTCACAGCCTATAATTTTTTCAGTCTCTGAAGGACATTCCTGATAATGAGATTGAATTAACTTTCTGCTTATTTTTGTTCAGACCCCACCCAGGTGGTGAAACCCTTGTGTTCAACGCAAATGTGGGCAGGGAAATATTATTTGATTAGATAGCACAAAGCCAGGAAATTTAGAAGCAACATCCCTCAGTACCTCATTAGAATAGGTTCACTTCTCATTATAATATTCGTTCTCATTAAATGTAAACTAATCAGAGTTGATTATCACCCTCAGGAACATTCCTTCTTCCAAGAGCATATACACTGTGAGCTCCTCACCACAATTGGTCTTTGGCATGTGAACATATCACTGATGCATTTTTTGGGGATTATGCCGGCATTATTAATTAAATGATTAGTTATGCAGCACAAACCAGCAGTAAGGCTAGCACCCCTCAAACCACCACCAGGACCCAACAAATCAGCAGCAGGATAAACCCTTGCAAGCCAGTGCAGGCCTTGGGAGTACTTGAATCAGCAGTAATGACACCTAAAGAGGGGCCATCCAGAAGGAGAGGAAAGTGGACACTTTTTTTATAGAAGGGGAGGGGTAAGTTTCACTTTTGGTTTCCCAGAAAGCAAAACTTAGGCCTATCTGCAAAAGTGAAACTTAAGCCTGCAGGAAAGGCAAAGTTAGGCCTGCTTGCAGCAGAATCCCAGCTTGAGTTTAGAGCCTTATTTTGTGAGAATGCTTTCACTTACTCCACTCAGTCTCTCCTCTGATCTTATTTTTGCAAGCTTCTCACTCCAATGCCAATAGGCTTCCTCCAATAGTCTCCCTATCAGCAGAATCTACTTCTCCCTCAGGTCTTTGTCCATCTTCCTCCTGATTAATGGGTTCCCACCTTTGGCCTTTTAAAACCACTAACCAAAAAGATCCACTAGCCATTAGTTCTAATATAATAATTTTAGAGAAGGACTTTTGGACAGTCCTGATAATTAATTGCATCATACAAGGAAGACAGATGGCAGAGAGTATTATTGCACTTATAATATAAACAACAGTGCTTGTTTCCACCAACTTCCCCCAAACCAGGACCACTACGAAGTACCCAGGGAATGGGAGCTAGCTGGACAAGGGGTATACTGACCAGGAGCAGAGTTGAAGTAAAGCCCATGTTGTTACAGTTCTGTTACAAGGAAAAGAATTATGCAAAGAGGTAGGGGCACAAACAAGAAATCCAACTACTAGTAAAGTTAATATCGAATGGTCGGACATCCCCAGAAATGCTGCAAGGCAATTGCCAACAAGGAAAAGGAGCACACTGCAGGGGCAAATCAGGGTAACACAATGGGAATACACAGCAACCAAGTGAAAATAAGATAAAGCTGCAATATATAAAGAACCAGCCTTGGATATGTAAGGAGGCCCAGGGAGGGAGCAGTTCTTATGCAGGCCTGGTCCAGACTCTTGGGAAAGCTATCAGCATCTGATGTCATCTTTTTTCAGGTCTCTTGGCTCAGGTGTCCACTTGGAAGCAGGGGTAATCTTTAGATGCCTAGAGTCAATATCCACAAGCTAGAGTAGTCAGACAGACCTGACAAGGGCTCCCAGAAACATATGATTAGATATTAAAGGCACATAGAAATGGTTCTATTTTTTAGCCACACAGGGCTAGGCCCAGACAATACAAGAAAGTTTTTTCTCAGTTTTATAGAATTGCATAATTACATCATCAGATACATATGAAACTTCTTAGGTGGCTCACACTAAGCTAGTTTTTAGAAGGGAGATCACATATCACTAAGATAATCAACAGAATCATTATTACCAATGTTAATTAACAACAAATTCCTTCCATCTCAGTGACTTATTTCCAATATCCATTTAAATAGTACCTTTTGAATCCCACATGCTTCATGTAGTTATACAATTTAAAGAGGTAATTCTGTTTTCTGGTTCAGATCTAGAGGTTCCCAGATAGTTCTGACTTAATATGAATTAGTACAATCACTTAAAATTGATTTCACATTTTTTAAACTTCAGAGAATTTTCAGTTTATTTATTATTTGTTATTTCCATCCTTAGCAGAAAAGGGAGGGTGCCACGGAGTACGAAAGTCCCAGGTAATATCCAAGACTTGGGCTAGACACTGCAGAATCTTGGCGGGAAAGTGGGTTCCCTGGTCCGAATCTGTTTGTTTTACAATAAAATACCTCCAAATGATCTGCTCCAGTAGGACCTTGCTGATGGCAGGGGTTGTAGTGCATGGCGAGGGGAAAGCTTCCACCCAAGAGGTTAAATGGTCTACTATGAACAACAAGTATTTGAGATGTCCCATAGGAGGGAACTTGACGAAGTCCGCCTGTATATTCTGGAAAGGCCTAAGAACTGGGGGTCTTCCTTCTGCCTGGTGCAGGCACACTTGTTTGTCTTTTGACACACAAGGCACCAATTCACCAGCTGCTGTGCTAGTGTGTAAAGGCCAGAAGACACATACTGAGTTAAAACCACATCACACATTTCTGGGTGTCCCAATGACTGCCTTGTGGTAGGTATTGAAGGACTTGTCTCATACATGCTTTGGGCATTACCTCTCTTCGATCAGAGAGGAACCAATGCCCGCCTTGCTTTTGAGACCCCAAGGCCTGTACCTTCTGCTTTTCTTCCTCAGTAAAGGAGGGAGGAGAGAGATTTGGAAGAAAAGAGGGGATCAAGACCAACATGTGGTCTGCAACTCAAATTCTTCTGTCCCTGCCCTCTTTGCTTCCTTGTTTGAGGGGAGATTCCCTTTAACCTCAAAAGATTGCCCAGCTTGATTACCATTATATGTAATATGACTATGTCTTCAGGTAGCAACAAATTCTCTAAAAGCTGAGTAATTAAAGTAATACTTGTCAGCTCCTTTCCTTTGCTGTTATCCATTCCCCTTTCCTTGCACCACTCCCCAGGCATATTTTGAGTCAGTATATATTTCCCTCTTTTTCTTTTAAAAATCTCAGTGCTCCATTCAGAGAATGCTATTTGCAAGTATGGGCTGACGAAGTCTTTGGTAATTCACCTGCTTCAACCAGGGATTCCTTATCTCCATTAAATATAGCGTACCCAGGAGGCAGAGCCAAGATGGCAGAGTAAAAACAGGACCTCTGCATGGCTCCAGCTCCCACCACCTCCAATATATGTAAAAAAAAAATGACTCTCAAAAATTTTAGAGCTACAAAACCCACAAAGTGACAGAAACAAATCTTCTACTGAAGTCAGCCTGGCAGGCTGATGTGAAAGGTCTGTCACACCAGACTGGGAGCTGAGCACAGTCCCGCATGAGCAGCATGGTTCTGGATCTGGGGTGGCCCCTACAAGCAGCAGCCAGAACAAACTTCAGGAGAGTGGATCACCAATAGTTGTGGTGGTTTCCAGACTTCTCAATGCATAAACGCCAAAAAGAAAGTAAAAGGTCAGTCAGGAACTCTGTTGGACATGGATGGAGAAGAGCATGGTCCGGCTCGTACTCCCAGGGCAAGAGGATGCAGAGGTGTGGTGGCTGCAGCTGATGTCACGTAACTGACTCCAGAGCTCCTGGTCTGCTGATAGTAGGGGGACAAAGTGACCATTCAGAAGGTAATCACTCTTGCTTTAACCTGTTTGGATCTGGATCATGGTCTTGAGTGGTGGTCCTGGGGTTTGTAGCCAGTGTGCCAGAGTTTATGGGGGCCATAGAGAAGGCAATCATTTAATAGCTCCAGCAGCTGCAAAAATCCCATCAACTTGGGACACAGCTCTCTGAAATCTGCAAGTAGAGTTCTACCCTGGCAAAGAGCTCAAAAGTCAAATAATTAGATGGCAAGATGAGAAAGCAGAGGGAGCACAAACAGACCATAGAATCTTTTTTGGGGGACAAAAGAATCAAAGCATGGAATGGGAGGAAGATAACAAAGCCAGAACTCCTGCATCAAAAGCTTCCAAGAAAAATATGAATTTGTTAGAGGACATGGAGTAGCTCAGGAAGCATTTTGAAAGTCAAGTAAGAGAAGTGGAGGAAAATTTGGGAAGAGAAATGAGATTGATGCAAAAAACTCATGAAAAGCATGTCGACAGCCTGCTAAAGGAAACCCCCAAAATTCTGAAGAAAATAACACCTTAAGAAATAGACTAATAACCCAAATGGCAAAGGAGGCATGAAAAGCCGATGAGGAGAATGCCTTAAAAATGTGAATTTCCCAGATAGGAAAGGAATTTCAACAACTCAATGAAGAAAATAATTCTTTCAAAATTAGATTGGAACAAATGGAAACAAACATACTTCATGAGAAATCAAGACACTATAAAACAGATCCAAACAAATGAAAAAATAAAATGCAATGAGAAATATCTCATAAAAAAAAAAAAAACACTGAGCCTTCGGTGGCCGTGGAACCTCCTTGGGGGTGTGTTGTGAGGTCGTGGGGGGAGAGACTGGTATGGCTGTGGGGGTGGGTGTGAGCAGCCACCTCCTCCACCCCCACCCCTACCCCTACCCCCTCCACCCCCACCCCGGGCCCACTGGTTGTGGCCTAAATGTTGTCTTGGGCGGATTGGAGCTGCCCTGTCATGGTGGAGGGGCCCGTGATGTCACATCCTTCTCTGTGACACTTAGGCTTCCTTGGTAACTTGGAAGCCCAACTGTAGAAGCAGGAGGTGGGTAATCAATACAAGACCGGGCCCTTGGTCCAGCGTCCCAGGGTCCAAAGGGTAGCCCAGCCCCAACCTAGCAGAATTGGCTACCTTTGGACAGAGTGAAGGCTGTGTCCCACAGACTCTGGCACCATGAACATGCTTGATCGGAAGATCAACTTTGATGCGCTCTTAAAATTTTCCCACATCACACCTTCTACACAGCAGCACCTGAAGAAGGTCTATGCCAGTTTTGCCCTCTGCATGTTTGTGGCAGCCGCAGGGGCCTATGTCCATGTGGTCACCCATTTCATTCAGGATGGCTTGCTTTAAGCCTTGAGTTCTTTGGGATTGATGATATGGCTGATGGAAACACCACACAGTCATGAAACTGAACAGAAGAGACTGGGCCTTCTGGCTGGATTTGCTTTCCTTACAGGAATTGGTTTGAGCCCTGCCCTGGACTTACGCATTTCCATCAACCCCAGCATCATTTCCACTTCCTTCCTTGGCACAGCAATGATTTTCAGCTGTTTCACCTTGAGTGCACTCTACGCTAGGCGTTGAAGCTACCTGTTCCTAGGAGGTATTTTGATGTCAGCCATGAGCCTGATGCTGTTTTCCTCTCTTGGGAACCTGTTCTTTGGATCATTTTGGCTTTTCCAGGCAAATCTGTATGTGGGACTGGTGGTCATGTGTGGCTTTGTCCTTTTTGATACTCAATTCAAAATTGAAAAAGCTGAGAATGGAGATAAGGATTACATCTATCACTGTGTTTGACCTCTTCCTCGACTTTATCACCCTCTTCCGAAAACTCATGATGATGCTAGCAATGAACGCAAAGGACAAGAAGAAAGAGAAGAAGTAAGACAACTGTTCAACCTTCCTGCCTTTGTCTCTCTTCCCTCATCCTTTCATTTCCTGTTTCCACACATTACAGGTGGTGTGTTCTGTGATAATGAAAAGCATCAGAAAAGCTTTTGTTAAAAAAAAAAAGGAAAAAAACACTGACCTGGAAAATAGATACAGGAGATATCATTTAAAAATTATTGGACTATATTAAAGCCATGATCAAAAAAAGAGCCTAGACAACATCTTTCAAGAAATTCTCAAGGAAAATTTCCCTGATATTCTAGAACCAGAGGGCAAAATAAGAATTGAAAGAATTCACCAATTTCCTCTTGAAAAAGATACCCAAAAGAAAAGTCCTAGGGATATTACAGCCAAATGCCAGAGTTCCCAGATCAAAGAGGAAATGATAAATGCAGCCAGGAAGAAACAATTTAAGTATTGTGGAAACACAATCAGGATAACACAAGATCTAGCAGTTTGTACATTAGGGGATCAAAGGGCTTGGGATATGACATTCTGCAGGTCAAAGGAGCTAGGATTAAAACCATTTATCATCTACCCAGCAAAAGTGAGTATAATGCTTCAGGGAAAAATATGGTCATTCAATGGAATAGAGGACTTTCAAGTATTTTTGATGAAAAACCAGAGCTGAACAGAAAATTTGACTTTCAACTACAAGAAACAAGAGAAGCATGAGAAGATAAACAGGAAAAAGAAATCTTAACTAACTTATTAAAATTGAACTATTGACATTCCTACCTGGAAAAATGCTAATTGTAACTCACAAGATTTTTCTCAATATGAGGATAGTTGAAGGGAATATATATGTGCGTGTGTGTGTGTGTGTGTGTGTATGGGAAGGTGTATGTGTATATAACTATATATATATGAGTGTGTGCATATGTATATACATGTATATATAGACAGAGGACACAGCATGAGTTGAATATGAAGGGATGATATAAAAAAATAAAATTAAGAAGTGAGAGAGGAATATATTGGGAGAAGGAGAAAGGGAGAGATAGACTAGGGTAAACTATCTCATTTAAAAATGGCAAGAGAAAACTGTTATAATGGAGGGGGATAGCAGGAAGGTGAAAAGGAATGGGTCAACCTTACTCTCATTTAATTTGGCTTAAGGAGGGAACATACACACTGAATTGGGTATCTTACCCTACAGGAAAATGGTGGGGAGGGGGGTTGTTATAGCATACCCATTTTTCCTCTTCCCCTCCACTATTGAGAGGAGCCATTGATAAACAAGTTTAGTCCTCCTGAAATTTGATACTCATGTAAATCCTCCTGGACCCTAGTCTGAAGGTCAATTAAGTCAACACAATAATGTTCTAATTCAGATGTGTCCCCTCATCCTGAGGTCAGAAAAGAGGCCACATTGAAGTTATTATCCTGTGACAAAATTAAATCATCTTTTTCTAACAAAATCACTTCATATTTTAGGATTCTGGAATCAGTTAGCCATCTCAGTGCTCTCTGGTTTAGGATGGCCTGAACCTGATGGGGAGCACTCACAATCATACTTCCTCCAAGGTCAATTTTTGGCTTCCCTCCACTACTATCACAGTAGCAGCCACTGCCTGGATACAGGTTGGCCATACCCGAGCCACGGGGTCTAGAATCTTTTATATTAAGGCTACTGGTATTCTTTGTCTCCCTCTAATTTGTGCCAGAATTCCTAATGCCACCCCTTTTTGCACATTCACAAACAGATGAAAAGGTTTCTCCAGAGAGAGGAGCACCAGAACAGGGGATGAAGTTAACACTTCCTTCAATTTGGAGAACCCTTTTTCCCCTTCGAACCCCCATCTTATTTCATCAAGTTCATTATCCAATAAGTATTGCTACAAAGATTTAGTCAGGGATGCGTAAGAGTCAATCCAATTCCTACAATACCCCACCAGTCTAGGAAATTTCTAAGTTCTCTTTTTGTTCTTGGAAGGGGCGTCTGTGGAGTTTCCACAACCCATTCAGGATCTAATTTCTTCTTTCCCTCACTAATCAAGTGTCGAAGTAATTGACTTCCTTTTACACAAACTGCAACTTATTTTGGAAGACTCTATAAGCCCTCCTTGCCAACGTAGTTAGGTAACTGAATTAAAGCTTTGCTAACTGCCTCCCTCTTCCTTCCTGTTACCAGCAAATCATCCACATATTGCAACACTTGAGTCCTGCTGGGGGGGTCTTGAATTTATCCAATATTTTCTCAAGGATCTGCTCAAACAAATCTGGGGACTCTGTATATTATTGAGGAAGGAAATACCACCAGTACTGTTGTTTTCTACTGGTTTCTGGGTCCTCCTACTCAAAGGCAAAAATATCTCTACTGCCAGGATCCAAAGGGCAGGTCCAAAATGCATATTGTATGTCTATTATACTAACCATTTACTTCCCTCATTAAATCTTCCCAAGATGGTGTAAGGGTCAGGAACCATTAGGTGAGATGTCAGAATAATTTTATTCACTTCCATAAGGTCTTGCACCAATCAGTAGGTTTCCTTCTCCTTTTTGGACTGGCAAAATTAGAAGTATTGAAGGCGGAAATGTGAGAAAAGGAAATTTAAAGAAAGACATCCAAAACACACAGGGAATGTTTTCTCTGTTGTTCCATTCATATTATATCCTAGTCCATCTGTATAACAACCATCAGTAGCAGCAAAGATTAATTGGTAGATGAAGTAATGAAGGAAAGAATGAATAAAAGCTGCTCATCCAAGGCATTCTGCTATACCAGAAACAGGAGAACCTCTTTCCCCATTCCTAAAACATAGAGATGTACCAACAATATCAGTTTTCTTATAGATCGATCATACATAACCCAGATTCAAATCCTATGCAAGGTGTAGCAGCAAGCACCCCAGTGTCCCCAGGGTGGCTGCTAGCACAGGTTCTTGGATCTGCTTTGATAAAGGAAAGCAACTCAAAATGGGTTAACAAGCTTACTTTAATCAGTCAGACATATATCGTTTACCTTGTTCAGGGGAAAAAGGTCAGCACCCCGAACTTCAAAGTATACAGGCAGAATTATCAAGACAGAAACAGATCAAGTAGACAGATTTCCAAACTGTCCAACCATTACATCCATATCCAGTTGTAATGTAATGCCAAGGAAAGGCAACTTCCCAAGGTTCAGAATACCAGCATAGGGGCTCTCCATTTTATTCAGTGACAAACCAAGAACAGAGAAGATCAAAACATGATCATTCAAAATACAGCATTTACTAAGTGTGATTAAATGATCTCCAAGGACTACCCACCCCACCTTCCATTCATTCAATCAATTACAAAGTCCCTGGTCTAAATACTACTCCACCCCTAGGCTGTACCTTCATCTAGTCCACCACAAAGCCCCTCTTCTCAAATGGAGATTAGTTTCCAAACATAAGTAAAGTACCTTCATTTGTCAATCACAGAGCACCAAAAGGTCAAAAGTTCCCCACCCCTGGATCTCAATTGAATCTACCCCAGAGTTACATCAAGTTTAAACACAGCACTTAATACCCAAATGGAGGTCTTTTCTTCATCTTCACACGAGGCAAGTTCTCAGCAATCTTAGTTCCTGGGGAGACAAGGCTCAGCAAGGCCACAAGATACATTGCCCGTCCCTTCATCAATTCATCCTCTGTCTGTAGAACAGTCCTAGAACCCCTGAAAACATTAGCAAAACCCTCTCCCAGGATTTCTGTAAACATACAACCAGAAAATCCTTCTTCAGGGCTTCTGAACCAACAGAAAGGTTCCCAGACCCCTGCAACAACAGCACTGTCCTTCACCAGTGGACAGTATTCACTCTGTCTGCAGGACAGTCTCCAGACCCCTGCAACAACAACACTGTCCTTCACCAGTGGACAGTATTCACTCTCTGTCTGCAGGACAGTCTCAGGGCTTCTTAGCCAAAAGCCAGGTTCCAGGACTTCTTCAACAACAGGACTGTCTTTCACCAGTGGACAAATCTGGCAAAACAACATCAAAACAGACAGACAAAGTACCAGCAAAACAGTCATGTCTCCTCAGTCCTTGGCAGCTCAGGGGGCAGGTCTCAAAAGTCCAGGGCAATTCAAAGCGGCCACCAGCAATTCTCTTAGTCTCTCTCTCTCTACGAGGTGCTGCTTCCAAAAAAAGTTCTTCTGCCTCTCTCTTGTCTCTCCAAATTTATGTCACCAGCTCCTCCCAGTTCAGGACTTTCTTTTCACATCAACAACTCCATCCCACAGGTGGGATTAACAAGCTCTGGGTTTTAACACAATCAATTTGAAAACCAATCCAATACAGGGGGAATCTTTATGTTCCATTACTATCACACCAGTCAACATCTGGGTTTTTCAAAGGGGGGGGGGGGCTCTGGACAACGGCTTTTCAGAATACAGATCAAATCACAGAACACTTCTCAAAGTGAGCCCCCAAAACAAAGCTACACATCAGGGCTTATATAGCCTTCCCCTAGCTCAGAGAATGTAACAACCTTATTGACTCAACAGCCAATCAAGAAGTATCTACTGAAAAACAAGCCTCCCACCCCAGGCTTCAGGTGCACTTTAGCCTAGGGGCAGGGAAGATCTTCCAAATTTGCATTGCCATTACAGAAGGGTGTGACCTGAGTTGTATAAGGGCCCAAGATATGGAGAAGTCTCTGTCAAAATAGCTATAGTATTTCCACTGGTTCATAATAGTGATAGCTAGCATTTATATAGTGCTTAAAGTTTGCAAAGCATTTCTCATGTTACTTTATTGAATCCCCACACTAATCTTGTGAAGTAGATGCTATTATTACCACCATTTTACAGACAAGGAAACTAAGACTGAAAGAGGTTTTGTTGTCACTTAAGTAACTGCTAAAGTGTAAGTACAGTGACACTAAAAATCTGAGGAAAGATTTTATCTCAGGACTGTCTTCCAAAATCCAAGTTCAATGCCTCATCCTTTGTACTGGCTCTTTGGGTTTTCCCCAAAGAAGTGTTAAAATGAGTAAAGGTTCAGAGAATCATAGATTTAGAACCATAAAAATTCTGCATCTACTATGACCATTGTCATTTGATAGTGACACTGAATCCTGGAGATGGGAAATACCTTGCTCAAATGTATACAGGCAGCAAATGGTATAGCCAGAATTTGAACCTAGCTCTTTGCCACTGGAGCCAGCACACTCCTACTGGATTACTCTGTTCCTACATAACCATATTGTGGCAGCATTCTCAGCTGCTCAGTTCCAAAACAATGTTTTCCTCTCCACTAGCACTGTTAGCTAACACCATTGTGAATGCATAAAAGGAAGTAAGGGCAGTAAGTAATGATCACCAGCTTATAGACTCAAACCTTGAAGAGTCCAGACCCTTTATTTTTACAGATGAGGAAATTGAGGCCCAGAAAAAATTAAAAGTTTTGACAAATTTCACAAAGCTAAAAAAAGTCAGAGCAAGGATTTGAAGCAAGACCTTCTGACTCCAAATGCAGAATTATATCTACCGTACCATATTATAATAGCCATAATAGTTGACATTTATATAATGCTTCAAAATACTGTTTCATTTTATTACAAAAAACCTTTGGAGGTGGTATTATTATTCCCATTTTACAGGTGGGAAAGCTAAGGCAGACAGAGATTTAGTTCACGTTCACACAGCTAGGAAAATATCTGAGGCCAGGTCTTCACTCAGACCTTTCGCACTCCAGGTCCAGCACTTTATCCATATAGCCTCCATTATGAAAAATATTAAAGAAACAAAACAAAATAAAAAACCCTAAAATATTCATCACTCCCTGTCCCATTCCTAGTCCCCTCTTGAACATGGTTTAGGAAAGAACAACTAGCCCATTATTTTAAGATTATATTTCCTTATTTCTTTTCTTCTTTTTTCTATATCAAGACTTAGCAGTGAAGACCCATAAGTATTCAAGAATTTTGTTCACTACCCGATTAAGTTTTTCAATCTGTTGGTAAAACTAGTGGCCTGAAGAGCATCATTGTACTTAATTCTAAGGACATACATTTTTTAAATGTATCTTTAAGCCTTTTTCTCCATGATATTTTATCATGGCAACTATTATCTCACAATAGCATAACGTTTTGTTTTTTTTTCTGTAGCATAGGGGAAAGTCTTGTGTAGGAGAGAATTGATTGCTTCAGCAAACATCTCAATTTCTGTTCCCTTTGATTATTTTGTCATTTAATATGGCAAGCCAAAATCCTCCTAAACCTATAAACTTCACTTTATTTACTGAATTTCAGAAAAATGCAGCTAGGGAAAGAAGGTTGAGGGATTCATGTGTCTAGTATAGTGTTATTAACATAAACAGTAGCTGTCATAGAGAAATGACTAGAATGTTGTTAGTATGACTTGGGCAGAATACACATAGACTCTAAATGGTGACATAAATTACATCCATGGTTCATATTGCTGCTTGGTGCTATTCCAGAACACAATATAAATTTCACACTCAGAGTATGTTATCTACACTCTTCAATAAAGTTCTTGCTCTGTTGTGCTGTTGTTTCTACAGCAAAACTAATTAGGGTATTACCCAAGTGACAGATAAAATTCTAAGTATGTCCTGAAGTCTTGGGAGGTTTCTCTACTCGATTTGGCCTTATTTTCTTTTTTTTTTTCAAAAATGAATGGATTTGTAATTCTTTGAGTATTTTTGGCAGAAGAGATCTTTTGAGTATTACAAACATTTATGCAGATTTTCCACAGATCTACACTGCATATTATATTTCAAAGACAAGAAAGGATAGAAATGGCAAGAAAAAGAAGTCATATTAACTAATTGTACTATTTCTTACCAACTCCAGAAAAGTCTTGGTGGAAAATAATTAACTAGGTGAAGTTCTGGAAAACCTCTGGATTTTGTTTACCATGAGATCTTTGTATAGAGAGTTCTTTGTCAACTTTAGTTTTAGAGCAATTTACTGAAATTAATTACATAGTGAGTTAATTCAATCCACTGTAATTACTTTTTTCAAATTTCTTTTTTCAAATTGTAGCTAGAATAATAATATGGCTATTACACCTTGACCAAACTAAGGAAAAAATTAATACTTTTGAACATTCAACACTCTTTACAATGCAATCCCATCCACAATATCTTTTTCTTATCAACCACTCAACAAGCATTTATTAAATGCCTATTATGTGCTTGGCATTGCCCTACGTCCTGGGGATAAATAGACAAAGGAGAAACAGTTCCTATGGAACATATGCAAAGTAGGTGCAAGGGGAACTCAAAGAAAAAGACACTGGAAGCCTCAAAATGCTTGTTTGTCTTCATTTGTTATAAATTTTATGCTAAAATTTCTCCCCTCTTTCTCTACCTCTCACTGAGGTTATGTGCCGTTCCATTTTGCCTAGTTTAGGACATAACTATACCAAGCTACATTTAGGTCTAGTTCTATGTAGAACACAGCCATTGTTTAAAAAACTGACTTTTAAGAAAGAAACTAAAAAAAAAAAGACTCGTGCAATTTTGAAGCATTGAATTAGCTTTTGCAAAACAATTCTTGGATAAGGAAGAGTATACAAGTCAGAAACAGATTTCCCAAATCATTTGGCACGCATTCAGTTTGAAAATATTGTGAATAAAACTGCCAGACCATAGTAGTTGTTAAATCTTGGCAATTTCAAACCACTTGAAAAATAGCTGAAAATCTTTGCCCAAACTCTAAACACAAATGTCCTTATTCATTGCTTCCCCTCTGCAAACATGTCTATCATCCATGATAACACTATTTATGTTTGCTACCTCTTTCTAAAGCCTTATTTATGGATCATCTAAGATTTTTTACTTCTAGTTAAGCATATACTTTGAAAAGTTGTTCTCAGTCTTCAGACTCCATTCAATTTGGTGCACATGGTAGATATTTTAAAAAATGAATACTGAATGAACAGATTTCTATGGAAACCTTGATAGAAATGAAGAAGTTTAATGTGAAAAAGCATTGTAGTTCCAGTGCAGTATGGTTTCTTTTTTCAAGTGTTTTTAAAGAGATATTTCCACTGTAGATATTTTTTTTCTATTTATGCTAGATAGTTTGTGTGCAGCTGGTTTCCATCCCTCATAACTTTTCTTCTTATTAAGCTATTTACAATGTTCTCTGGGGAAATTGTCAGAATTCCTCTTTGATGCCTTTCAAATTTCAGATCTTCTTTTCATAGGTCTTTCTAATTTTTTATAATCTCCTGGGAACCTTGGTCTTTAATCTATAGGTGCTCACAACTGGAAATAGAATTATACAATATTGCCTCCATTTTTTGAGGCCTCTTCTACTCCAGTTTTAAATTGCTTTCTTAGAGGCCTAATTTTTCTTTGCATGTCTCCATTCTTGATCTTTTCTCAATTGGCTTCCTCTTTAGAATCTACCTTTAAATCTTCCATTGTTAAGAAATGGTGATACAGGGGCAGCTAGGTGGTGCAGTGTGTAGAGCACAGTCCCTGGAATCAGGAAGATCTGAGTTCAAATACAGCCTCAAACATTTGACACAATTACTAGCTGTGTGACCTTTGGCAATTCACTTAACCCCAATTTCCCTGCCTTCCCCCTCCAAAAAAAAAAAAAAAACAGACAAGCAGAAAAAGAAAAATTGCAATACAATTATCACTTCCACGTTGTGGGTTTTTGGGGCACCTTACAATTTGGAAAAAGAAGATGTTTGAATTACTGTGGTATTAAAAGACAAGATATGTTGATGTTATACAATACTGTACACATATTTATGCATTTCTGAATTTCTAAACTTTTTCTATGTTGTCTGCTGGCCTTTATTTGTTGTCTGTGACTTCTGCAAAACTGGCAAAAAATTCCCATTTAATTTCTTATGCCAACCCACAAGATATTGAAATGCCAATGGGAAAAGTCACTATGTGGAAGGGATAACTGGAAGGGATAACTGTACATTATTTTAAAAATTGTATCTCATTGACATAAATCCCACAGACTTTGGGCCAGTATGTTGTTATTTTTCCTGAAATCATACTTGGCCTCTTTAATTCATTTTTTAAATGAATTGTAGATTACAGCTATTATGCCCTGACCAAGGGGAAGAGCAAATTATTATTATTTAGCATTTTCTGTTTCTGATATGTGTAGCATGTCTAATCATTAGCTATTCAATCAACTACTTAGGGATAAACATGATTTTATTTTAAAAGTGTGCTTGGCTAGCACTTGTTCTTCAAGGATCTCAAAGATTAAAGGGTAAGAATGTGAACAAGACAAAATCAAAATGCAAATTATTTATATGTTAAGTAATGTATGGGTATACACATGAATTAACAGAATACATATAGTTCAATAATTTTTACAAAAATACCCTATACTTGATCACTCTAATTTCAAACTACCACAGAATCAAAAGCATTAAAGTTGAGGGCCGCCCAAAGAGCAAGAGATTGGTGCAAGCATGTTGCCACAGATTATACATTTAAATTGACATATTAGTTATTTGAAGGATATAATCAGAGATAAGAACGTGGTTCTGTCATGTAGTGAAAGTGAGGGGCAGAATACTCACATGCTCCATTGTTATCTCTGAAGTTCTGCCCAAGGTATGAGAGTAGTTTTGAAATGTGTAGGATTTATTGGGAATATGTGGTCAGGAGTCACACTAGGTGAGAAAATGTGGATTGATCATGATCTTTACTACAAGAACAATTAGGTCAGAGATCTGCTGAAGAATGGAAGAGATCAGTCTAGTTTGTCTACATGTAGAGTATATAAAGAGAAGCAGTGTAAAAGAAAACTGGAAGGTTACAAATAGATCATGAAGGCTCAGCAAGAGACTAAGATTATAATTCATTAGGGTTGAAAGTGTGTGTGTGTGTGTGTGTGTGTGTGTGTGTGTGTGTGTGTGTGTGTGTGTGTGTGTGTGTACTGCATAGGGTGGGTAGAGTTAGGAGACATAGAACAAATTGCATCTTTTCCCTATCACTCTTTATAAAATGGAGCTCTGCTCCTGCTTCTACTAGAGTAGAATTAGACTTCTTGAATTGGAGGAAAACAAAAATGGATAATGACTTTCCATTTGTAGTATCTTTTTTTTAATTCCAAGAACTATTTGTGCCATTGTGATCAATCATGCTATTTTAAAATATGTCCAGGTACCCAAATGTAGATCAAATACTCCACACTGAGAAAGTAAAGCATATAACTCATTAGAATTTTGTCAGAAGACATTTCTCTCTAATTTTCAGTGAAATATCACCTGTACTTTTAATTTTGAAATGTACCAGATTGCATCTTTTTAATTACCATATTAAATGTTTCAGGGAAGGCATTCTATTTGAATTCTTCATAAAATAACTACAAAACCAATTAAAAGGACATTATGGAATTTGATAAGATCAAAGAATTGACTCTATGGTGAATTTTTTATTTGCTTTCTTCATGTCTTACTGTTATAGTAACTATTCTGCTTAAAATTCATTCCTATAAAGGTGAGAAACTCTTATAACTATGCGAATTCATAAGTTAAAATTATGTTGTTGATTTAAAATAAAATGAAGAATTTTGAAATAGTTTTCCATATTTGGATTTTTGAGTTAAGGGTTGTGTCAGTAATAGATTATAGAACAGCATATCCAGAAATGAAAGGGACTCTAGATATCATCAAGTCTGACCCCTCAATTTTACAGATGAGGAAAGTGAGACCTAGAGATATTAAATGATTTACCCAGGGTCATAGAGCTAGTGTCTGAATTAGAATTCAGGTCTTCTTGAATCCAACTCTAACAATCTATGCCTTACACTGTATAACCTATCACATACTTGGTTTTCACTCATAATAATAACAGTTTTAAAAATAATTATAGATTGTATGTTAAATCAAATTATATATAATATGTATAATCAAATTGTATGATGGCATGTCTTTTGAAAATTGAGTGAAGTCAGATTGGAACTGTACAAAGACAAAGGATTTTACATAGTAGGTAATTATATAAATATGTTACATTACACACATTCATGGCATGACTATATAAGAGTTTAGAGAGAGAAAATAATTAGATCATGTTTCACTCTTCCAATTTCTGGGGACAAAGAGGAGGGTAGCAGATAGATATCAGAATTGTTACCTATGTATTTTTGATAGTCAGATCCATTCATTCTTACCAATTCATTCCTCCTTATCCATTTCCATCTAAAACTGGAACGGATAGTTAATGTTCTGTCCTTGAAAAGTTCTCCATAAACTGGTTCTAATGTATCTTCCCAATTCTATTCTCTATTATTTATCTCCTTACATAATAAATTTCAAACAACATGGGCTCCTACTTGTTCTTCCTCAGGCACCATGTTATCTCATCCTTATATTTTTGAATTATATTTAATGCTGAACTTAACAAACACCAAATTATGAAACCATGCTTATGGGGTCCACTACAAATTTATGTTATGTAATTTCAACTTGTTACTCACTACAGTAAGGCAATCCTTTTATATATCTCTATTCAGTTTACTGTCTCACTAACCACCACAGCTTTTCTAAAACTACTTATGTATCCCCAGAATTCTTATGCCTCCCTCTCTCAACATTTTCTCAGCCAATAACCTTGCCTCATACTTCACTATAAAAATGGAGAATATTTGTTGAGTTCCCTCTTCTCCTGCCTCAATTTTGCAGATATGGTATCTCTGCCCACTGCCTCTTCTTTACTCCTGTCTCACACAAAGTGGCCTTTTTTTGCCACCCTTGATTCCAAAGAATCTCATTTTCTCCCATAGATTTGCCCATTTATCATTTCTATTCTTTCACTAATTCTCAATCTCTCCCTATTTGTTAGCAGCTCACCATTGCCTTAAAACAGTCCAGTCTCCTATGTACTTAAAAAAACAAACTATACCCCACAAAAAATTTTCATTTGATCAATCCATACCCAATAACTATCTTCTAACTCCCCCTTTCATGAGTAAATACTATCAACAGTCTTTTAGATTTTCTGAAGTCTGTCTTACGACCTTATCATGCAACTGAAAATGTTACCTCTAGTTACTAATTATTCCATAGATTCAAATTATACTTAGGTCT
Organism: Petaurus breviceps papuanus; assembly: GCF_028583685.1. Lineage (NCBI taxonomy): Eukaryota > Metazoa > Chordata > Mammalia > Diprotodontia > Petauridae > Petaurus > Petaurus breviceps. The sequence continues at coordinate 3,733,993 of NW_027185653.1, forward strand.
GCTTATGCAGCCCTAATCTCTCAAATTCCACATCTTCAACTTCCTATTGGACATCTCAAATTGAATTTCCCATAAATTCATCATATCCAAAACTGAACTCATTATCTTTCTTCACCTCTTATTAACTTTCCTATTACCATTAATTATTACACCATCCTAATGTGATATTAAAAAATGAAGAAAATTTTAAAAGAGATGTGGAAAAACTTAAATGAATTAATGCTAAGTGAAGTGGTCAGAATCATAAAAATAATTTATATTATGACATTGATATTAAAAAAATAACAAATTGGAAACCTTGTAAAAATGTGTACAGGAATGAAGAATAAAATAAAATTATTTATGCAATTTATATTATAATAACCACACACAGACACATACAACTTTGTAACTGTAAGAATTTTTATTAATACAATGACCATCCATGATAACAGAAGATCAGTGGTGAATCATGTTAATCACCTAACAGGGAAATGATGGATTCATGGTGCAAAAAGAATCAAATGCAATTTGATTGCTAGAATGTGTGCATGGGTTTGTAAATGTATTTATATTGATAGCTAGACATATAGATATATAGACAAATGGATGGGGCAACTAAGTGGCATAGGGTGCTGGTCCTGGAGACAGGAAGACCTGAGTTCAAATCCCATCCCTCTTTTCCCCACCAAATACACTTAGCTATGTAAGCCTGTTTAAATTAATTAACCTCTATTTGCCTCAGTTTCTTCATCTGCAAAGTTGTCTGACAAAAGAAATGGCTAACCACTCCAGTATCTTTGCAAAGAAATCCCCCAAATGAGGTCACAAATATTTGGACAAAGTTGAAATGGCAGAATAACAACATAGGTAGTATTAGAGGTAGATTTTTAACCAAGATACTCTAACTTCTGACCAATTATTTTTAATGTCTCCCCCTGCCACTGCACCATACTACCTCCTCAAAAGTCATTAAGTTAATAAGAAGATAAAGGAGTGTGGAATCTTCCTGAGCAGTTCCGCTAACCTAGATATCATTGACAGTAGGTACAACATTAAAATAATAGATGTAGAGATACCCAGAAATTCACAAATATGCCAAATATATTGTATAGAGGATTTTTATCAAGAAACAATTTTATCCAAGAAACAATTTAACTCATGTATTTGTGAGACTCATTCCAACTCTGAGAATAAATGTTTTTGTGATGAGACAACCTTTTAAAAAGAAAATTAGCTCATCCTCTTGTGTCATAGGGAAGTGATCTCTTCTTATTCAGTCCTTCCATTGAACCTGATCTTCTAACACTTTTGTTTGCTTTTCAAGACCTCCAGCCAGTGTTATCATACTTGTCTGGCCTTATCTCATACTGACTCCCTGCCCTCCCCAGCTTGTTTCAGTCAATCTCAACAATTCTCTGTTCTGCTCCCTATAAAGCAAGCACAGCAGTTCTCCTAAGGACTGCTCCTGTGAATAACTTTAAGGTTTTGATCACATAGGTGTAGTGAACTCTTGATTTATTGAGCAGTAAACTAAGAAAAAACATTCACAGAAACCAAAGTACAACATTCACAACCACATAACACAACAACTTATTACTAAAGTGGCTACATATTCTTAATAGAATATCATTCAGTAAGTCACAATCTGAATCAATCAATATAAAGTACCCAGCTAAAGTCTTCTTTCATCTTGATTGGAGACTGGCTTCCAATCATTCTTAAGAAGCAATCATCCCTAAAGAGTACAAAGTTCAAAGGTCTCCCACCCCTAGGTCACAGTAAATCATAATCTCATGAATCAGCACTAAGTACCCAAGTAAAAGTCCTTTCATCTTGACTGGAAGCTGACTTTCAAACTCCATGGCTCCTCTTCAATGCCCCCAACTCTTGCCTGAATTCATTCAATTGTCACCTGGATTCACAGGTAGGCAGCTCCCAGCTCCTGGTCCAGGTCCCAGTTCTGCTCCCAGTGCAGTTCCACACATCATACTTAGCAGAATTACAACAATATCCACACACATTGCCAGAACTATCATCAATTCACTTTCTGTCTGTGAAATCAACACAGACCAATAGATAGGGCCTCTGTCTAAGAAATTAACACAAATCATCAGTAATGGTCCAGGACCTCTGAAACATCAGTAAAACCTTCCTTCAGGACTTCTGCAAACAGACGACAAGAAAGTCCTTTTTCAGGCTTTCTGAAGTAAGGTCCCAGGGCTTCTGTAACAACAGCAATGCCCTCTATCAGCAGACTGATCTGACAAAATAACAACACAGAGAGACAAAGTGCCATCACCACAGCCATCTTTCCTCCCAGTTCTGTTCAGTCCCAGCTGTGCTGAAGCTTTTATATCATCAGCTCCTTCCTGATCCACCCTCATCTTACATCCTTCCTGTTCCAGTCTCTGGCAAATTCCTCCCACTGTATGTTTCACAGGTTCTGTTGCTAACAAAGACTTGATATATTCACAAGCAGAGGCTCAAAGACACTTGAAAAATTGAAACAAGGAGCAAATTGCTTAAATAACTGAAACAAGGAACTAAGTACTCCTTTGCTTGCCATTACACTCCTCCTCCCAAAAAACAAAACAAAACATTTCTTTTGTTTTTATGCTACTCTCTATATGTCTGTATACTAATGTATACTTTGTATAGTGTATAATATGTAAGTGTCATAGACGGCATCCTCCTTTGCATCTTCTTTTCATTGCCTCTGTTTTTAAAACTCAATTCAAAAATAATGTCCTTCATGAAACTTCTGATCCTTGTGTCACTAATGTTCTTTCCTCCTTTGGACCATAAATAATAGTCTGTTTTTCACTAACTCTATAGCAGTGTGTAGCATTACTTATATAA
>NW_027185653.1:3736843-3772307 GCF_028583685.1 Petaurus breviceps papuanus
ATGAATAATATGTTTCCCATTTATTCTTCTCAGTTTCCTCATATGCAGAATGTGGGGTGTAGGCTCCAAGATGTATAAGGTTGCTTCCTGTGCTAACACTATCATCTGATCAGTCACTAAACTCTTGGTATAGTTCTTCCTTCATTTTTGAAGAGGGCCAGTAACAGCATGGGTTGATGACTTGCACGTGAATTGGATTTCAGTGCGGCAGATTCGACAACCTCTTACAGTATCATCAAAGACCAATAACAATGCAAAAAGAATAATTGGTGATGACCTGGAATGCTCTAAAGTTCAGAGTCTAACCACTCAGTGGTGCCTTCTTCAGTCTCCTTTGTGACTGTTGGAACAAATTGCTCTCATCTGCCCACTCTGCTGCTGGGGGAAATCTTCACAAGCTTGGGATAGACATTGCCCTAACTCACCAATGGGCTTGAGACCTTTCAGTTTCTCTCAACCTGTTTAAGACCATCTACTGAGATCTACCGAGCTTACTGGGATATGAGCTGCTGCATATGCTACCGTTTCTTGGAGCCACAGGCGAGAGGAGAGGGCCAGGTGGACACCAAAGGTGGATGAACAACCCTGCAAAGGGTTTCAGAAAGTCTTCACACAAGAAGTGATAGTCTTCCTTGAGCACCCCATAATACTGCATATCAAACTCTAAGCTCTACTAAAGAAGGACTACTGCCCTATAAAAATCCTAGTCTAAAATCTTGCACATAATAAGCACTTAATATTTTCACTGAATTGAATTGTTGAATTTAATTTTACTACTTTCATATTTGTTTCCAATTTTCTTTTTTAGTCATCTTTGAACTCAAGGCAATCAGTTATAGCCAACATCTGCTATGTAAAAAGCAATTACTTCTCATCGTCATTCTCCTCAACAGGTGTTCACTTTCTTCTCCTTCACGACATTATATCTCTTAGCAGGTGAGTAAAATAAAATTGGAAGATTTCAGTTGTTTAGTAATACTCTCAGGTAAAGGTGTCCAGTTCTTGCCATTTTAAATGTAGTTTGAAAATGTAAAATGATGACCTGTGCTCCTAGGACATGCATCAGCATCACATATCAACTAAAAAGAGCATGGAATCCCCACAGGAAATCTTGTTCTTAGAACTCCAAACATATGTTAGGTACCTTGGTTGTCTTGTGATGAATTTCTTTTCTGTTCTTGATTATCTGGACTGAGCTCAGTCTGAAAGAAGGAAACATTCATGTGAATTTGGAAGCAGTTGAGTACAGATGAGAGCCTTACTACCCATGGTTGGTTCAGTCTGCATTTACTAATTAATATACAAATCACTGAATTTCACAAAACAATGCTTCTCCTTTCTTTTTTATAACAATTATATGTGAGCCCTTGACTTATGAAAGAGTTAAAATAGTCAAGTAGGAGTTATGAAGAACACATTTGGATAGGTATATATACACACAGGGAGACTACGTGTATGTATGCATGTATATATGTGCATTTGTTCATGTAAATGTACGCAAACAATAGAGGTCATGTACACATCACACATGTGATCACTACATATATAATCACAGACACAAGTGCATTTAGATATGCTAATTTACATGTGCATGTATTGCATGTATGTATAGTATATACATGCATATATATATATATATATACACACACACATACATACACACAGAAACACAGACACATACACCAAAAATTTCTTCATTTTTTGCTTATTCTAGGGAGGTATAGAAATAAATATTTTTCTTATAGAAGAAGATTTTAAGTAAACATGAAATATATAATTGTTAGATGGGTATATAAAATGTTGATGTATAACATCATTAAGTTCCCATTTCCCTAAAAATGTGCATTTTTTATTAATTTCTTTGTTCTCCACAAGAAATGCATATATTATATACCTCTAGGTAATTCTGCTGATAGCCTTTGTTTGATTTCTTTTTGTTTAATTAAAAGAGACAAAATCTAATGTGAGAGTTTTTCTTGTTTGTTTTGTTTTTTTTTAGTCCATTAACTTCCAGTATCCAGAAAGAAATAAAAAAGCCAACATGCCATTTAATCTTATTTCCTTATACTAACATGATTTTGGAGTGCTTTATTCTATTAGTTTTCAAGTTACCCATTTTCATGAAGTAATATGAATATTTTAATGTGTGATATGGAAAAGTCAATTTTAATATCCTGGATTAATGGTTTTTATTGCCAAATCCTTTTATAATCACTAATGATTTCTAATTCTAGGACAAGAAAATAATGACCTTAGGACTACAAGTGGTATTTTCATCATTTTTGCTGATCAAAAGCGATGGCTTCAGAAAAGACATAGTAGTGAGTAGCAGGTTAGGAAGTTGGTCTCTGATAATGAGACTTAGATTTCTGGACAATGGTTTCAAATATAACAGTTCAGCCAAAGGCAGTATGTAGCTAGAAAAGATTTTTCAAAATGAATTTGTCATTGGATATTTAGTGCTGAACCAATCCAATGACCAACGTTATACTTTAGAAAGCTAGATAAAACAAACACAGCAATTGCAACAACAGAAACAATAAACAACCTACTTTTTTTGTTTTTTTGTTTTTTGGAGAGTGGAAGTTTCAGAATATCAAGAGAAGTGTGACTGAATAGATAAAATGTTACTATATCTGCATCTACCTTATAAAGTAATAGTCCTGGGGCGGCCAGGTAGCACAACGAGTGGGAGCACCTGTTCCATTGTTGAGAAGACCTGGAGATCGAATCCCGGGCTCAGACACTTAGCACCCACCCAGAAACACCTGGCCCGGTAACCTTGAGCAAGTTACTTAACCCCAATTGCTTAGGGGCGGCCAGGTGGCTCAGTGAGTAAGAGCACCGGCTCCAGTGTCGGGATGACCTGGATCATATCCGGGCTCAGATACTCAGCACCACACCCAGAAATAACCTGCCGTGTAACCTTGAGCAAGTTGCTTAACCCCGATTGCTTTAAAAAAAATAAAGTAATAGTCCTACAAACTAAATTATAATTGGTTCGAAACATAAAAATAAAGAACAGAATTAATTGAGAACAATAGCTTAATATTTCAAAAAATCATGAAGAAAAACTAAGGGCTTCTTTTTTAGCCAAAAACTACTGGAGAAAGCAGAAAGTAGGTTAGCAGAAATTGTTTAGCTGAAAATTTTACACCTTATGCAATGATAACTACAAAATCAGTATGTAACTTTAACATAAAAGGTTCTTTCACATGAATAACAGAGAGAGAATTCTAGCACCATTCATAGCTATTACAAGGGGGCAAATTCTTAACTAAAAAAAGAACTTATAAAAAATGATAATAGCAATAATATAACAGAATCTTTAGAACACTTTGAGGTTTGAAAGACAATTTACAAACATATCTCTAGCTATTTCAGTAGTGTAATATCTTTTAAAAATAATTAGCATTTTATTTTCCCCACTTACATGTAAAAACAATTTTTAACATTCTTTGTTATGAAGTGCCCAACAGAAATTATATACTAGAGCCTCCTTAAACCTGCTAGAGGGGACCCCTACTAAGTTATTTGGAAACTACCTAATAGGCTCCAATAGTAAAGAAATGTTTCACCTGTGTTGCTAAAAACATGCCACAGATTCCCACGGATTCAGGTCTGTTTATGTTTGTATCCAAGGCTTTGCTAAGGGACTATGGCTTCACTTTGCTTCATTACAAATAATACTAAGGCTTTGTTTCAATAAGAATAATACTGACAATGCTTTGCTTCAATAAGAATAATACTGACAATGGTTTGCTTCAATAGAAACAATGCTAAAGATATTGCACCCCTTAGAAACATATTCTGTTGCTAGCAATCACATTGTCTATAAAATTATGTCTAACAGAAAGCTTGCTACTGTCTTTCCCTCTGAGAGGCAGTCACCAGCTGGTTAATAAACACTCCTATCAAAATATAATTAGCTTTCCTGTCCTGTTTCTCGGATGTCCACTACAGTTAAAACCCTGAATTCCAAATTCTCTCCCTTCTTCCATTTTCATCCTCATCTATGAGAAGGCAAGGAATTTAATATATGTTATTCATGCATAGTTATGCAAAATATTTCCATATTAGTCATGTTGTGAAAGGCATAGAGAAAAAAAAAACATTCAAGAAAAATAAAGTAAAAAAAAAAATATGCTTCATTGTGTATTCAAGTGCCATCAGTTCTTTCTCCAGGGATGGATAACATTTTTCATTGTAAGACCTTCAGAGTTGTCTTGGATTGCTATTACTGAGCATAGCAATATCATTTACATCTGATTCTTATAATGTTGCTGTTATTTTGTACACAGTACATTCCACATTGCATCAGCTCATGTGAGTCTTCCAAGGTTTTTCTGAAAACATCCTGCTCATAATTTCTTATAGAATAACAGTATTCCATCATTATCACATGCCACAATTTTGTTTATACATTCCCCCAATTAATTGGCATTCCCTCAACTTCCAATTTTTAACTACAGATGGAATGATTTTTCTAAAGCACTAAGCACAATACTGGCAGACACTTAATGCATGAGGAGAGCTTTGTAACAGCCAGAACTTGGACATACTCAGACAAAACAGGTTCTTATATCTGCTTTGCTAAAGGAAAGCAACTGAAAGTGGGTTAACAATCTTGCTTTAATCAATCAAACATATCATTTACCTAGTTTAGGGGGAAAAGTCAGCACCCCAAACTTCAGAGTATACAGTATACAGACAGGTTACAAACAGAAGTTTCAAGAAGACAGAGAACTATTTCAAGCAGACAGGCATCCAACTGTCCAACCATTACATCCATACCTTGTCAATTACCAGAGAGCGAAGCACAAACATCTGGGTTTTCAAAGCCAGGGGGTTCTCAATGGCTGCCCAGTCTCATCTGTTCAAATCAAACAACTCTTCTCAAAGTGAGCCCCAAAACAAAGCCTCACATCAGGGTTTATATAGCCTTCTCCTGGCTCAGAGAATAACAACCCTCTTGACCCACTGCCCAATCAAAAAGCATTCCTGGGGGTGGCCAGGTAGCACAGCGAGTAAGAACACCAGCCCCAGATTCGGACTTGATCTGGGATCAAATCTGGGCTCAGACACTTAGCACCCACCCAGAACCACCTGGCCGTGTAACCTTGATCAAGATACTTAACCCCAATTGCTTAAAAAAAAGCATTCCTGAAAATCAAGCCTCCCCCCACAGGCTCCAGGTGCATTATAGTCTGTCAAAGGGCCTAGGGGCACTTTGGGGGTCCATGGCCCTTCATCCCACCCACCATAGACACAGGTTCATCCTTCCCCTGTTTCCCAAACTGTGCAATTCAGCAAGAAAACACATTCAGTGTTCCTGCCTTGCCACACAGTGCTTCTCTTGTCCTGTGGCTGAACTCCTAACTCCTGGGTTCCTTCTCCTCCTGCAGGTGGCAGCCGCTCCTGACTTCTGCCCCAGTCCTGATGCAGGCAGCTCACCATTCCTGCTCTCAGCTTAGTGAAGTCAGCATGCAGGCCATTCTTCTCTCCTGTTTGATGGCTCCACAGAGTCACAGCTACCACACCTGGGAAACAAACAATCATCTCAGCTCCCGTACTTTCCTTTTAGTCTGCAGATGCTGTTTGTAATGCCATTTGCAATGGAAAACACCCCAGCATCCCCAGGGTGGCTGCCAACACAGGTTCTTAGATCTGCTTTTCTAAAGGAAAGCAACTCAAAATGGGTTAACAATCTTGCTTTAATCAAACTTATGTCATTTACCTAGCTCAAGGGAAAAAGGTCAGCGCCCTGAACTTCAGAGTATACAGAGGTTGCAAGCAGACAACAAATACAAAGAAACATATCAGCAGATGGGCCTCCAATTGTCTATACCTAGTCAGTTACCAGAGAGGGAAGCATCAACATCTGGGTTTCTCAAAGCTGCAGGGCTCGACGGCTGCCCAGAATCTCATCTGGTCAAATCACACAACACTTCTCAAAGTGAGCCCCAAAACAAAGCCTCACATCAGGGATTATACAGCCTTCTCCTGGCTCAGAGAATGTAACAACCCTCTTGACCTACTGCCCAATCACAAAGTATCTCCTGAAAACCAAGCCTCCCACCACAGGCTCCAGGTGCAAAGGGCCTAGGGACAGGGAAGATCTAAATTCATATTCCATAACAAACTCAGGTGAGTCACTGCCTTTTCTCTGCCATCTTGGCTCTGGCTCCTTCCATCTTTTAATGTTAAAGAAGGAAAAGATTTAGAAAAGCAACTTTCATTTTGGTTGGTAAAATAGTTGCATAAAATATCACTGATAAAATTTTGATATTCAAAACACATGAAACTGACCAATCTATATAACATCAAGATTCATTCACCAGCAGATAAATAAAGAATAAAAAATAGTCTTTAAAAAAATTAAATGTAATGAAAACAGCCTAAATCACTAAACAAGAAGCACAACTTACAACTGAGAATTTACCTTCCATAATAAAAGTGACAAATATGACAAAAAAAGAAATAAGTATTTGTGTATCTGTGTAAAGACAGTTCATATTTCCAATCTCTTATCATAATTGTTAACATTTCCAAATGTTATGCATTTCCACTTGAAATTATACATGTGACAACACTGTCCACATTTTTCAATCCAGCAATTAGCATACTGAGTATACAAGCTAAGACTATTAAAGATATAAACAGAGGTAAAATAGTAATAAAAAATCATAAAAGGCAGCTGGGTGGTATATGTTAGATAAAGCCCTGGATTTGGAATCAGAATGACAAGTTCAAATTCTGCCTTATATATTTACTAATTCAGAAATAGGCTCAAGCATCCTGTTTGCAATCAGACATAAAATTCATTATCTCCTCAGTAGCAAACCCCATCCTATTTGAGTAAATGAATTCTCCTTGGCCAGTGTAGCTAAGCTCTGACTTAACCATGTTCTAATTTACCTTTCTTCATTGACTGGTGGTTGTTATATTTGTAGCACTGTATAGATACTCGATTTGGAGGAGACATTTTCAACTTGCATGGAGCTATCAAACACAAAGCACAAACAGCAAGCTAGAAATGTCCACATTGGTAAAATGTTTTAGATGATTGGGAGAGCCTGCTTTTCCCTTCGTTTAGTCACCAATGTCTTGTGCTTTACAAGTTCGAGTATAGTGCTTGTTACTTAGCATTGTTGACATCACAGAATGTTTATGTAAGAGAATCACTACATTTTGCCACTTGCACTGTCATACCCACTGAGTAATATGCCATCATTTTTATAATTATACATATGATGACTCCATTCCATAAACGTTATTGAGGAAAACAAAACAAAACAGATAGGATCAATTGAGAGAATGTGCTTTGCAAATTTTAAAGTGTTTCTCATCACTATTATGGTATTATTCTGTATGGTAGAAAAGAACTACAGATAAATTTATTGATTGGAGAATGGCTTAAAAATGTGGTATATGAATATAATTGAATTCAACTACATAATTAAAAAATGAAAATTTTAGAGAAACTTGGGAAGAGTTGAGTTAATAGATGGGATTGTAATAACCAAAAATCAAAAGATTAATATGCAAGATGACTAGAACAATGTAAATGAACAAAAGTAACTTAAAGGAAGTCATATTAAGTAGTTGAAAAATCAGTGAAGGATCTGGAGAACAAAAACAAAATGTAATATAATGCCTTCTTCACAGAAGAGGAGAAAGTGACTACTAGGACAAAATGTTTTTGTATAATTAAATATTTTCACTGGATTTCATGTTTTGCTTTAGTTGATTTTCTTGTCTCCTACACCCCTTTTCTCTATGCTATCTTATAATATATGTTGATAACTTGAATTCATTCTTTTGAAAACTGCCTATTTATTTTCTTTGATCAGATCAATTTTCTATATCTGAAATGTTCTCAGTAATCTCAAATTTTAAGTATGGTAGGGATTCAAGTAATTGATGCTCAACAGACAGTTGTCCACATTTACATTTTCCCCTCATTTTTATTTATTTATTTTTAAAATTTATTTTATTTATTATTTAAAATTAAATTTTATGTTTATTTTTACTTTACATCATTCATTTCCACAAGATTTTGAGTTACAAATTTTCTCCCCATATTTCCCCTACCCACCACCCCAAAACAGAACATTGTATACCCCCTCCCCAATCTGCTCTCTTCTATATCCTCCCCCATTCCACCTCTGAATTTCTGGTAGGACAAGGTGGATATCCACACCCCAGTGCCTGTATATCTTATTGACCAGGCCCATATAAATAATGATAATAATAACATATATAATTATTATTGTTATTATTATTTACCTACAATGAACATTTTAAAATAATAAAAATAATAATAAATATTTTAAACACTTGATTTAAAAACTCTGAATTCCAGATTCTTTCCCTTCCTCTCTCATCACCCACACTTACTGGGAAGATAAGCAATTTAATATAGGTTGAACATGTGTAGCTAGGCAAAATATTTCCATAGTGGATATCATGTGATAAACTGCCTATATTTCCCTCCGTCCTATCCCACCCCCATTTGTTTTATTCTCTACTTTGACCTTGTCCCTTTTTAAAAGTGTTTGCTTCTAACTACCTCGCCCCCTAATCTGCCCTCCCCTCCCTCATCCATCATGATGGCTTGTTCAATTTCTTTTTCTGAGATGGAATTAATTAAGTAATTTCCTTCCTCTTCAGTTAATCTGGGCAATTTATATTTTTGTAAATATTCATCCACTTCACTAAGATTGTCAAATTTATGTGCATTCAATGGGCCAAAATTATTCCTAATTGTTGTTTCAATTTCCTCTTCATTGGAAGTAGATTCACCCTTTTCAGTTTTGATACTCATAATGCGGTTTTCTTCTTTCTATTTTTATTGCTTTTTTTTTATAAAACCATCCCTTAGTTTTATTTATTAATTCAATAGTTTTTTTTAATTTCAATTTTATTAATCTCTCCTTTGGTTTTCATTATTTTTTAATTTAGTATTTAATTGAGGATTTTAAATCCGTTCTTTTTCTAGTTTTTCAATTGCATGCTCAATTTGTTGACCTCCATTTTCTCTCATTTTTCATGTGTTCATTCAAGGATATAAACTTCCCCTAAAAACTGCTTTGATGCTTCCCACAAGTTTGGTATGTTGTCTCATTATTGTCATCCTCTTGAATTAAGTTACTGATTGTTTCTATGATTTAATGTTTGACCCACTCATTCTTTAGGATTAAATTGTTTAATTTACAAGTAGTTTTAGTCCATCTTTCCATGGCCCTTTATTGCATATGATTTTTATTGCATCATTATCTAAGAAGGATGCATTTAATATTTCTGCCTTTTTGCACTGAATTGTGAGGTTTTTATGCCCTAGTACATGGTCACTGTTTGTGTATGTACCATGTACTGCTGAGAGAAAGGTATACTCCTTTTTATCCCCATTCAGTAATCTCCAGAGATCTATCATGTCTATCTTCTCTAAAATTTTATTTGCCTCCTTAACTTCTTTCTTGTTTATTTTGAGGTTAGATTTATCAAGTTAAGAGAGGGGGAGATTGAGGTCCCTCACTAGTATAGTTTTGCTATCTATTCCTTCCTCGAATTCCCTTAACTTCTCCTCTAGGAATTTGGATGCAATAACACTTGATGCATATATGTTGAGTTTTTTTTTATTATTGATTCATTCTGATGATGTCTTTTAGCAGGATGAAGTTTACTTTCTTATCTCTTTTAATTAGCTCTATTTCTGCTTTTGCTTTATCTGAGATAAGGCTTATTACCCCGTCTTTTTTTTTTTTTACTTTAGTTGAAGCATAATATATTCTACTCCAGCCTTTTACCTTTGCACTGTGCATATCCCCTTGTTTCAAATGTGTCTCTTGCAAACAGCATAATGTACGATTGTGATTTTTAATCCATTCTATCCACCTCCTTTTTATGGGAGGGCTCATCCCATTCACATTCACAGTTATGCTTACTATCTATGTCTTTCCCTCCATCCTTTTTCCTCCCCTGTTTATGTTTTTATTTATTCCTTCTGCCTTGCCCTCTTTAAGGCTTTTCCTTTTGACCACCACCTCCCTCAGTATTCCCTCCCTGTGCACCCCTCTTTACTTAACTTTTCCCCTTAGTACTATTTCCCTCCCTTCTAACATCCCCCCTTTTTATAAGTCCATTATCCCTCCTACTACCTGTAGGGCACAATGGATTTTTATCCTTATCAGAGTAAGTTATTCCCTCCTTGAACCCAAACCAATGGGAGTAAATTTCATAAAGTGTTCCTCTCCCTCTCTCCTTTCCCTCTATTATAATGAGTTTTTGTGTCTTTTCAGGTTAGAATAATAAACTTAACTGATTATGTTCATCCCTATTTGAACTAGTACCAATGAAAATAAAGTTCATATGAAGTTCATCTCCTTCCTTCCTTCCCCTCTACTATAGTATGTTTTTATATCTCTTTGTGTGATGTAATTTGCCTTTTCTGCCTCATCTTTTCCTTTTCTCCCATCACAATACCTTTGTACCCCTTAATAAGGGTGTTTTTTAATCATCCAATTCATTTATACCCACACCCTCTATCTATCTATCTATCTATCTATCTATCTATCTATCTATCTATCTATCTATCTATCTATCTATCTATTTATCTATCTATCCCATTTAAATGTCACAATAATTATATAAATTTCAAAATTGACAGGTATCAGCTTTCTTATATAGGGATGTAAACAATTTGCTCTTATTGAATCCCGAGTTATGTTCATGTGTGCGTGCATGTGTGTGCATGTTTATATGTGTGTGAGTGTGTGTATTCCTTGTTTACCTTTTTATGTTTTTCTTGAGTCTTGTAATTGGATATCAGATTTTTGCATTGAGCCCTGGCTTTTTCATCAGGAAAGTATGGAAGTCCATTATTTCATTAAATGACCGTCTCCTTGCCTAAAAGGTTATGCTCAGTTTTGCCAGGTAGTTGATTCTTGGTTGCAGTTCTTATCAAATGTCAAATTCCAAACCCTCCATTCTTTTAATGTAGAAGCTGCTAGGTCCTGTGCAATCCTGACTGTAGTTCCATGAGTTTGGAAGTTTTGGAGTTTTAAATTTAGGATCTCTTTCAGGAGTCTGGTGAATTATTTTGTTAACCATTTTAACCTCTGAATCTAGGACCTCAGGACAGTTTTCTCTGACAATATCTTGGAGGATATTGTCCAGCCTTCTTTTTACATCTTGGCTTTCCAGTAGACCAATAATTCTTAGGTTATCTCTCCTGGATCTTTTCTCCAGGTCAGTTGTTTTTCCAGTAAGATATTTTATGCTTTCTTCTAATTTTTCAATTTTATGTTTTATTTGACTCGATGCATCATAGAGTCCTTAGCTTCAGTTTGGCTAATTCTATTTTGTATTGAATTATATTCCTCAGTTAGTTTTTGAAGCTCCTTTTCCATATGTTTAGTTTTCATTTATAGGGAGGTATTTTCTCCAGTTAGATTTTGAACCTTCTGTCCCAGTTCACCAATTTTGCTTTTTAAGGATTTGTTTTCTCCACTGAGATTTTTTTTTTTTCCAATTTGGTCACTTATCTTGTACCTCTCTAATTTGGCTTATAAAATCTTTCCTGAGCTCCTCCAAGAATGCTTTTTGGATTTAGACCAGTTTATATTTCCTTCTGTGGTCACAGGTGTGAGTATAGATAGAGTCCATGTTGTCCTCTGAATTTGGTTGTTCTTGCTCGCTATAATAGGATCTTATTGTTCTTGATTTGATGGATTCCTTCTTGCCCATTGTGATTGCCTAAGTCCTGAATTTGTAGAGTGGATATCTGCTCCTATGGTACAGATGTACCATGCTTCTCAGGCTGGCAGTTAGGGGGTTGTTTGTTAACTTTGTGTGCTGTAGCCTCTGGGTGTTTATACTGAGGCCAAGGCCAGGACTCTCAGGTTTCCCCCGAGTCTCACAGAGTAACCTGGGTGGGAGGGGCAGTTTAGCCACTTCAGGTTTTTACCTCTTTGCCTCTGGTCTACAGCTCAGGCAGGCTCAGCAGCTGGAGGTTGGTAGCACTGATGTCTGCAGACTCCCCTGGTCATGCTAAGGCAGACCTCAACTTGTGTTGTTAGCTCTTGCTGCCACTCCCCATGGGCTTTGGGAGCTCCTGCTGATCATCTGAAGTGGGGCTTATTGGGACACCTCCTGCCCTTCATTTCAGACTCTTTTCTGCTTCAGTTATGCCCTTCCTCAATGCCTCCCAAGCCAGAGGCCTTTTCCACTAATTCTGCATTTTACTCTTGGTTGGATATTTATCACTGGGTTTTCTGGGTCAGAGAGGGGGAATCAGAGCAGCTAGGGTTTACTCCACTATCTCGGCTCCTATAAAATCATGTAGGTCATTTTTAGACATTCAGGCTGTGGGCTGGTAGGCCTAGGAGAAGCTGCTGTCACTGCTGGAGGCCCTGTGCTTTCTCTTACCCAGCTCTGACTTATCCTCCATGCTTAGGTGAGATGGCTATGAATTGCCCTTCGAGCGGGTGAGTCCACTGACTGGGACTCCTTCTCAGTCTGCTGTAGTCTGCTCTCAGGTCCATGCTGGTGTAGACCACATGTGCTCCATGCTCCCCCTGCCCAGACCTAGGGGGGCACTTTTCTGGGCTAGGAAATTGCCATGCTTCATCTCCCAATGGCTTTTCTCACTCTAAAATCCATTCAGATTCATTTTATTTTTAAGTTTAGTAATGGAATTCATGGAAGAGCTTAGAAAAGTTCCTGCTTCCTTGCTGCCATCTTGGTCTGCCCCCTTGATTGTGATTCTTGGCAAAATTCTGGAGATTTTATTACAGGGGTGATTAAACATCTAGAGAAGAGCCCACAAAGTAACAACAAGAAGAGGTCAAGCTAAATTAACATATTTTAAAAATGATGTGCCTATCAACTTTACATATATAAGGTATAGTAGATATGTCTAGAAAACAGTTTTCCTGGAAAAAAAATGGGGCAAGACTACAAGAAGAAAGATGGTGTATTTAAACTCAATATGCCTATAATATAACGATGGCTAAGAAAACTAAGGTCATCTTTTATAATATTAAGAGGAATATTGTTTAAAACTTGTACTGTAATAGTCTCTCTGTCTTTACCCTCATCAGACTGTATCTGAAGCATAAGGTCCATTTCTGCATGCCACATTTTTGGAAGAATGTTAGTAAGCTGCATCTTTAGAGGAGATCAGTCAAGATACTGAAGTATTGGAATAGATGGTCTCCAAGGATTCTTCCAACTCAAAGTTTCTGAAATTTTGTGACTTTAGAAATATTTTCAAACACCACAATTGAAACAAAAAGTTTAATTCCCAAGTAGAAAATCTCAAAGAAGACAATTCAGTTGCCTACAATGCAATTCCCTATGAATTCTGTTGAATAAAAGTGTTTTTGTGTATTATTTAAATCCCATTTGCAAATAATATACAAAATTTATTTTAAAATATCGTAACTAAAATATGCATGTCTTAATTTTTACTATGCTGTCCATTAGACTGAGATACAAGAAGTCACAACAGCTAGAGATTAGCCACCAAAACCAGAAATACCTAGGTTTAAGTCCTCTGACACATTCATTCCAAGTGGATGGTTTCAGAAAAAACCTAGGAAAACTTATATGAACTCATGATCATCAACAGGTACTCTGACCATTATAATGATCCACGACAATTCCAAAAGACTCATGATGAAAAATCCTCTCCATCTCCAGACAGAAAACTGATTAACTCTGAGTACAAACTAAAGCATGTGTTTTTTTTTTCACTTTTTCACTTTATTTTTCCTTGTTTGTCTTTAGTAACATGACTAATATGTAAATATGTTTTACATGACCCTCATATGTGCAATGTGTTTGTGGCAGAGGGGGTGGAGAGAGTGAGAGAATTTAGAACTTAAAATAAAAATTACAAAGAATGAATATCAAATATATAATTCAGTGAATGACTATGAGAACAAAATTTTCTATTTTAGAAGTTTTCTTTCTTTCTCTTCATCTCAAATATAAGCTGTAGATAAATTTCACTCAGTTATTGAGCTTTTATTTCTTTCATGTACAGTATATTGCTGGAGGACAGTACAAATATCAAAATGTGTTCTAAAGAACAGGTTAGGACACTGGAGATAGGATAGAGACTGAAATTTTCATTCCATTTATATAAAAAAGTAAGGTAAGTAGTAAGAAGTAGGTAATGATGTGCCCTCTACTAATATAGGTTACTATCTTCTCTGAAAATCATACTTAGCAAATGCCTACAGTACTGAGAAGTTAAATGAATTATCCAAGGTCACAGAAGCAGTGTGTGTCAGAGGTAGAATTTGAAGAGGTGGGGATTCAGGCAAACTTCCTATCTATTACACCATACTGCCGGTCCCTACATCTAACTTGCCTCTCCAATGGCTATGACTAGCTTGATTTACTTAATATCCCTGCTTTCAGACAGGGTTTTCTTTCAATTAACTTGACCAAATAGAGCCTATATTATTATTATTATTATTATTATTATTATCTCAGTTCAACAAAGCTAAACGCTCTCACTAATCAGTTTCAACAAAGTGGTGACTGACTAAATATATTATCCAAGCATTTGTGTCATATTAATGACCATTAGATTCTTTACCTGATGCTTCCATAGAGCCTCCACAATCTCACCCCCATCTGCTTTATATTCAAAGGGCCTAAAACAAATGTGCCTCATATAGAGTTCAGCTGTATACCAAATCATATTTTGGCAAGGTTCCATTCCCTTCTCTATAGTTTATTCTCACTGCTTTTTTTTTTGTTTGGCTGCTAGTGGAGAAAGGTCAGAAGGTATACATTTCCTCCATGTCTCCAACTTTCAGAATGTCTTTCAAGGTTGCACTCAGATGTTGTCTCCTTCATGAAGAACTTCTCTGATTCTACCATACTTACTCAGTTTATTAGTGTTCTGTTCAATTTTCTTTGGGACCTGTTTTTAGCCATGTGGAACTTGGGACAAATAATAATAATTTGTGATTATGAAGTGATCTCATTTATTTGGAGATAAGAAGAACTAATGACTCAGTGGATGTATAAAAGGAAGGACTGTACTCTTTCTTATTCATTCCTCCTTTCTAGATAAAAATATGATGGTACTCTTTCAAGTTGCTTTTGGAGAGTGGGTTGATGGAAAGAAGAATTTGTCCTAACCTCTATCCTACATACTATGAGGGTGTGAACATCTGGTATAAAGCACACATCCTACTTAGGCAGGTCTGAGTTGAGGTTCTTTCTATATACAGAATGATCTGGGTTCAACTTTGGCTGCATATATTTCCTGTGCGATAAGGCAGTTCATTTAACCTCTGCCTGCTTAAGTTTTCTCATCTATAAAATTGGGATAATAATTACTCCTACCCAACAAGGTTGTGATAATGATAAAATAGGAAAATATTTATAAAATATTTTGCAAACTTTAAAACTACACAAATGCAAACAGTAATGATTATATTGTATAGTTATTATTAATGAAGCAAATAAATTTTTAAATATTAATAATAGTTACTCCAGTAGTCTTGGAAAGCATGGCAATTCATAAGAGAATTGAGCCAAGCCTGATCATTTTACCAGAAGACATTTACTCAGGGCTTTTTGGACAGTTCAGAGCCAAGATGAAAGGAATTATTAATTTAGTAGTTATTAAAATGTTTAAATGAGGTATAAGTGTCAGTCTTCCAGCAGAGTATAATAACATTTATAGGTTGTTACTGAATACTATTTTAAATTGTTCTGTTATTGTGCAGTTTTATTTTTAGTCTTTTTGCATGTGGGTGTGAATTATTGTCCCTTTATTGATTTGTATTGGACAATGAGGAACTTTTTAATTTCCTTTTTTTGTGGATAAAAAGAAACCCACCTTCCCTATCACTTGGCCTGATTTCTGGTAACTGCATTTGTCTTCTCATCTGCCCCATGTCTCATGCCTTGACTTCACACGCACTGGAATTCAAGCAACACTCTTAAACTCCTTCCCCACCTCTCAAAGGAGAAGAAAGTGTTGAGTGGTTTTTCAAAGTCCTTTATGACGAGTCCTAAATCCAGGAGAAAGAAATTCATATTCCTCTTTCTGTAAAGCAACCTATTCCTCTCCCTTGTAATGATGCCAAGATTATTCCTGTTATCTTTTTGCTCGTATTATTTTTTATGTGAGACTTTTATAAAGATTCTATGGGCAGAGTGCTGGATTTGGAAGGAGAGGATATGGGTTTAAAGCTCAACTCTTCCATTTACTATCTTTGTGATTCCCCTTTGGTTACTTAACTTCCCTGGGGAATCAGTATCCTTATCTGTAAAAGTCAGTCAGCTGGGTGTTATAGTGGATAGTTATCCAGTGAATTAGCATTTCTTAAGCTCCTCCTATGTACCAGGTATGATGCTAAGACCTTATGATAAAACAAAAGGCAAAAAATAGTTCTTATTATCAGGGAACTCACAGTCTATCAGGGGTAAATAACTTAAAAACAACTATACAGGAATATTATATATACAGGAAAGGCACTGAAAAGTGTATGGTCCAAGAGCTACTAAGGAGGTCAATGTCACCGAATCACAGAGAATTTAGTGGGGTGGGTGGGGATGGGCAGGGTGTAAGGTTTGTGAAGGGCTTTATAATCTAAAGACAAGATTTTATATTTGGTCATGGAGGCATTAGATGGACACTGGCATTGATATGAATAGCCTCAGTTGACATGGTCAGACTTGTGCTTTAGGAGGATCAATTTGACAGCTTAATGGAGGATGGATTGTAGTAGAGAGACATGAGGCAGAGAGAACAAACCAGTAGAATCCTGTAATAGACCAGATGTGAAGTGATGAGGGTCTGTATCATGGAGGTTGTAGCATCAGAGAAAAGAAGGGAGAGATGTTATGAAGGTTGAATTGACAGGACTTTGCAATTGATCTGATATGAAGGGGAGGTTAGAGAGAATGAATTGTGGAGGCTGATGTAGGTTGAGGGTCTTGGTGCCTGGGAGGATGATATATCCTTGACAGTAATAGGGAAATTAGGAAGAGGGGAGTGTTTGAACTGGCACCAGGAAGAACTGAGTAGAAATACTGCCTCAGTTACTGCCTGTGTGACTCTAAGCAATCTTTGTCAGCCTCAATTTCCTCATCCGCAAAGTGTGGATAATAATAGATACTACCCCATGTGGTTGTTGTGAATAACAGCACTTATCTCATAGAGTTGTTAGGATGAAATGAGATAGCATATGTTATGTCCTTTCCAAATCTTAAAGTGCTATATAAATGTTTGCTATTATTGAAGTAATTGGGTTGTACTATATGATTTCATAGGTTCATTCCAGTTCTAAATCTGTGAATTTTTCCCTACGTTTATTGAAGTAAACAGGAACAATGTTCAGTCACTGAAAAATAAAGTAAAAATCGTAAGTCACAACTGAGTTTTTCTTCCCACAAGAAAATCAATCAGAAGCAAACAAACAGATCTCATTGGGCTATTTCAGTATTCAAGGAATATGCCAACTGCAAAATATTTGCTACCTGCTATTAACTGTGGTTGCTGAAGAGGTGCCCATTGTTAATATGTAATTATGTGCTTCCAAAAAGCACAGATACTGAGTGCATACCCCCCAACTTCTTGTTTGTAATGTATTACAAACTTATAGATAGCCTATTATTAGAATAACCCTGTGACAGGAAGTATCAGAAAGAATTTAATTATTTTATTTCTCTATATGCCTTGTTATAATCTGGTATATGCATTTGTTTTACTG
The DNA here is from genome assembly GCF_028583685.1 of Petaurus breviceps papuanus. Lineage (NCBI taxonomy): Eukaryota > Metazoa > Chordata > Mammalia > Diprotodontia > Petauridae > Petaurus > Petaurus breviceps. The sequence continues at coordinate 3,754,591 of NW_027185653.1, forward strand.
GATCTTGTTTGATGATTAGAAGTTATAAATCTACTGCCCTTTTTATGCCCTTTGGAAATCTAGTGATGCCTAATCTTGACCAGTTCAAGAGTGGATTCGTTGCTTTTAAATGAATAGAATGTACCTTGTTTCTATGGATTATCTCCAATTTCTCTAGTGTATAGTTTGTACATAGTTGTTTGCATGTTGTCTCCCTGACTAGACTTTGAGTTCTTTTGGAACAGGGGCTGTCTTTTGCCTTTTTCTGTGTTCCCATCTCTTAGAAAATTTCAGAGTACATAATTGGTACTTAATAAAGACTTATGGGTTGACTGACTTAAAAATAATAGAATTACCAAAGAAACCAGTTATATGGAAACGAAGATGTACTTTCCTCATCCAAATCCATGCACCCTCTAAGGCATAGTGATCGATTCTTTGTGGTTTCTTGATCCCTGAATTAAGGATGCTTGAATTAAAGGCTCATCTTTGAAGCATACCTTTTCGAAGGATCAAATTGATAGGATAGTTTATATAATTTATAAGGATAAAAATATGACATAGTAGCTAAAGAGTCAGCTTTAGAATCAAGTTTTGCCTTTCTTATAGGGCATACACACACACACACACACACACACACTCCTATATACCCATAGTTACAGAATCAAGTGAAGTTCTACAAAATGTCATTTAGTGACCGTGATATTGCTTTGTCCCAGGAAAGAATAAGGTATTGCAACATTCTGTTATAATTTTAGAGAACCAAGGACCTGTTTCAGTAGGCAGATGGAACAAGACTTTTAGGAACTAGTATATAATTAAGTGATTTTTTTAAAATAAAGAAAGTCTCAAATATTTTCTTCCTTTATCCAATTCTGATCTTACATATTTTTATGGTAGCAACAATTCACTTTTGCTCTATAGTGATAAATAAGATTGCAACCACAACTAGTTAGTAAGATTACTAAGTATTTGTTGTTTTAGTTCCTTATTACAGAATCCTAACAATAGAAGCAAAAGGTAATCATAGAATAATAATCACAAAACCATAGGATCAGAGCTTGAAGATTACCTAGTTCAGAACCTACTATATAGACAAGTTTCCTTAACAACATCCTATCGAAGTGGTTATTTAGTGTCATTGTTCTTCCTAAAATGTGTTGCCCAGAAAATGCAAAAAGAAGAATGCTACATTTGGTATAAAAATAACTGGGTTTAAATTCTAGCTGTAACACTATCTTTGTGATCTTGGGCAAATTATTTAACTTTCTTGGTTAGATATTTTTCTCTGTAAAATGAGATTTTTACTTCTACAATGGCTTCTACCTCAGTATCTATGATCTTATAAATACAATTGTTGTCATTATTGTTGGTGTTTTTCCCTTCTTTCTTGAAGAGGACCATGACATCAGGGAAGTGACGCCATCACATGCAAGTGAATTGGATTTAAGTGAGGGAGTGCTGTGCAAAGTCACCAGCCTCATATTATCCTCAAGAGCCCTCAGGGTCCAGTGACAAGATACAGACCAGGACAACTGGAAATAGCCCTAGACCCAGAGGGAAATCATGGCCTTTTCAAGCTAAGGTCTTTAACAGATTTCACATAATACTCCAGAATTAGTAGGACTTTTATTAATGAAATCTAAGATATGCTTTAATAGCACATGTTCTTTAGACACTCAGAAATTTATTTGGCACCTCTTACAGTAATAGAGATAGAGGACAGAAAGGGAAAATATATGATGTCTATTCCTGATTGTATAGAAACACACAGAAAAAGAAATACATACACACATATTGAATATTGCATGTGTGCACATTTTTTTTTTTTTCCCAGACACAACGTATAATAGTGAAAAGTAGTGAGTCAAAGCTTCTAGGTCAGAAGACCAAAAGTTTTGACTCTCCTACTAACTGATCATGAGACCTTAGGCAAGTCATTTTCCTCAAATATATACATGAACAACAATATTGGACTACCAATATTGAAAAATTCTTTTTAGGATTTAGTAAGAGAACAACGAGATGTAAGGTGGTTTTTAGACTACAAAGAGCTATCCAAGTATAAACTACAATCATTATTGGTAATAAAAAATAAAATCACTACCTGTGATTTTATCACTATTGGTATTTCCTCTATGAAGATTGTAAGCCTTCCTTGACTTGATATACAGTCTTCATGACTTGCTGCAGCTGAAATTGTTCATGAGTTGTTCCTGAAACCTATTAAGTGCTTAATAAATATTTTTTCTCATTTATAGAATATATACATGTGAAGATGTAATCCCTTGCTTAGTTCAATATGTAACCTATTTTCTAGACCTGTCTATAATGCCATATTTTTCAAGGCCCCAAAGTCAAATCCATACATTGGAATAGAAATTGAATGAAGAATTAAAGCATATAATGAATGCATAAATGATTTTTAGATGGAGTAGCAAAATATCTTTCTTACACCCTTGAAAAGATTTTCTCCAATCATAATTTGAGTCTGTCAAGATCATAAAATATATTTCATTTTTTCCATTAAAATATCTTTAAAAAATGACAGCAATTTCCTAACATACTTCAACCCTCCATCAATGAACCAGACATTAACATACATAAGAACAGTGAAGTATTAGCAACCACTAAAGTAAAAAAAAAACCTGCAGATATGTATTACATTGCATATGCACATTCCAATAATTACCACCCTCTCCACTATGAGGAAGGGTATATGTTATATCTTCTGTTTGAGAGAGCCAAGGTTTTCCATTGCAAATATTCTGACTTCAGGGGCAGTTAGGTGGTGCAGTGAATAGAGCATTGGCCCTGGAGTCAGGAAGACCTGAGTTGAAATCCTATCTTAGACAATTGACACACTTACTAGCTATGTGACCTAGGGCAAGTCACTTAACCAAATTGCCTGGCGTTCCCCCCTCAAACATTTTATCCTGACTTCAACTAAATTTTAGTGATATTTTCACTTACAGTATCGTGGTGATTGTATTACTTCTGTGTTCTTACCTAACAAAAAGCATTTGTAGTCCTTTAGCAGCACAAAGAAACTTGTGCTTAGCACCTAGTTTGGAAGAATAATCAATTAAAATGGGAAGGTACCAGTTAACTTGTTTCATCTTTCTAGTGAGGTCTTTCAGGGTCACAGTGGAGCTTGCTGATAACATTTGAGAGACATTTCAATAGGAATTTCTTATACTGATCATATTTTTGCATTTCTCTTAAGAGAAATCTCTGTCTCCTCTATCTCCCATAAAACTCTGTGGAGCCTCTAATAGCTCCCATTCTCCAACTCCTGAATTTCTTCCAGAATTGAGCTTTTAAAAGCTTCCAAGGGGCATAAATAATTTGTTTGCTCAGCTACTCCAGTTGCCTTGTTGAATCCAGTTCTATTCCTAAATAAATTGTAGAATTATTCTCACCTAAAGATCAGAATATAGGCATCTTTACAGTTAAAAATCTCGCATGTGGTTATATTTTTCGCTTTCTATGACTACATTGAGGAAAAGAAATTACCCTTCCTTACATGAGAGTATATGTGCATGTCATAAATGTATAAAGAGACAGAGAAGGATGGAGGGAGACATAAAGATAGACTGACAGAGGATCTCTCCTGAAATCAGGTGCTCTGATCATTGTAGTAAAGGAGTGAATTTCAGGCTCTTTTTGCTTTTTTTATCAATTCTGTGTGATTCACTAGCATGTTTCTGTGTGTGTGTTCTTCTGGAGTGTCTTTTCTAATAGGCACTGAAAGGTGGACAAAGAGACACTTGAAATGTATCAGGAATAAATCAGTTCTGCCATGAATGTCTCAAATTCTAGCTACTCAACTTCTCCTTAAACTTCTTTCAAATATTACTTCCGTTCTCTCTGGTTCATAGGTCATAGGATTTAATGTACTACATATTTCTGTTAATTACGTGATGTGGGATCACTAGTATAGAGCTGGAAGAGGTTTTGTAGTCCATATGATCAAATCATCCCATTTTACAGATGACGATTATGGGGTTAAGTGATTTGTCCAAGATCACACTGGTAGTAAATATCAGAGGGGGGATTTGAACCTTTGACTCCAGAGTCATTGACCTTTCTGTTGTACCCCATTGCCTCTCATTAAATGTATTGATGAATTCTTGGAGTCATTCATATTGAAAGTTCCCTGAAAGAAACCAATGTTTCTTTAAAAAAATCTTTTTAAAAAAAATGTGATTCAGATCACAGAATACTGAAACATACCCTAAAAATCTGTTTTTTTTAATTTTATGTTTCTTTTTAGTTTACAACATTCATTTCCACAAGATTTTGAGTTACAAATTTTCTCCCCATCTTTCCCCTACCCACCACCCCAGAACAGCGATCCCACTGTATACCCTTTCCCCCAAGGGCTCTCTCCTATATCCTCCCCCATTCCCCCTCCAACTTTCCAAGTAGGGCAAGATGGATCACCATACCCCAGTGCCTATATATCTTATTCCCCAGTGTATATAAAAATAATAATCTTTTTAAACATTTGATTTGAAAACTTTAAATTACAGATGCTTTCCCTTCCTCCCTCACCACCCACCCTTACTAGGAAGATAAGCAATTAAATATAGGTTGTACTTGTATAGTGATGCAAAACATTTCCATAGTGGTTATAATGTAAAAGACTGACTATATTTCCCTCCAAACTATCCCGCCCCCTACTTGCCCTATTTTGTACTTTGACCCTGTCCCTTTTCAAAAGTGTGTGCTTCTAACTACCCCCCCCCCGAATTTGCCCTCTCTTCTATCATCCCCCCTCTTATCCCCTTTCCCCCTACTCTTCTATGGGGTAAGATATGGAATTTAGTGTGTATTTTATTCCCTCCTTAAGCCAAGGTTTCCCCATTCCCTTTTGTTTTCCTGTTCTTCCCTCCCATTGTAACCGTTTTCCCTTGCTTCTTTCAGGGCTTATATAGCCTTCTCCTGGATCAGAGAATGTAACAACCTTATTGACCCAATGGCCAATCAAGAAGTATCTACTGAAAAACAAGCCTCCCACCCCAGGCTCCAGGTGCACTTTAGCCTAGGGGCAGGGAAGATCTTTAAATTTACATTCCCATTACAGCACCTGAGAATTCAAGGCTCAACCAAGCCACAAACAGACAAAATCCCTGCATCCTGCTCATGCTTCCTCAGTCTTCTGCAACTCGTTCAAAAAATCATAATCACCTTATCCCGCCTGGGGAGAGGGGGCTCCTGGGCTCCTCTTCAGAAGGAGCTCCACCACCACAAGTTCTCAGGAAATTTTGGCTCATTTCTTGATTTTCTCTTCTGTAGCTTCTCTGCCTCCAGATTCTTGTCCCAAGAAATTCTGACTGTCCCTCTCTGGGGCCTTTATTATATACCCACTGCATTAGCTTCCTGTTTCAGCCAACCCCTTCCTCTTATGTCAGCAATAGGGTTCATACCTTCTTTTTCTTTCACAGAGGTTTGATTAATTACTAAGTGCTAAGTACCTGCTTACTTGCCAATACAAAAAGGGGTCTTCAAATTCAAATTACATTACCATTACAGGGAGCAACTCTTCAGGAAATTTTTATGGATATAAAGATTCACCTTAGGGGGTGGCTAGGTGGCTCAGTGAATAGAGCACTGGCCCTGGAGTCAGGAGGACCTGAGTTCAAATCTGGTCCCAGACATTTAACACACACACACACAAACTAGCCGTGTTACCTTGGACAAGTCACTTAATCCCAATTGCCCTCCAAAAAAGCAAAAAAAGAAAAAAAGATTCACCTTGCCCTGGACAATTGCCATGGTACCATGGCTACTTGAAGAGTAATAGGAAAAGACTACAATCTGTCATTTGACTTCATGGATATGGTAGCCTCTCTACAAGCCTCAAAGTCATGCCCTGCCATTAGGACATTGACCCATCTCTTGACATAAGTAAGCCCCTAAATCTTTAGTATATGCAATTGGAAGGCTCTAGATTGGGTTGCTTTTGCTACACAACATTGGATATAAATACCTCCCTCCATACTGAAGGGGGACATGCCTATTAGGAGCACTGGCTTCCAAGCAAGTAAAAGTTAAAAAAGTACCTCAGATATAGGTTTTTAGGGAAAATGAGGAATAACAGATAGGTGGAAGATAGAACTTTTACCCCAACATCTCATTGAATTCAATAGCTTTAGACTTCAAAGGAGCACTAAATTCCACCAAGTTAGCACATTGCTAGTATATATGTCAATAGTAGGGAAGCTATGAACTTTAAAACTGGTCAGAGCCAATAGTTATTTTAATACTAAGATCAATAGTGGAGCTTACTTGGCTATCTAAAAGCAATCCATATTCAAGGAACTATTGGTTTCTTACGGATGTGGGGATTATGCCATAATCAATAAGATATAATGTTTCTCTATTAATCACTCTGGGTCAATTGTCACTAGGACACACAATGCAAGAAATATAGTCACTTTCACCCAGTGGCCATAACAGAGACGGGGGGCTTGAATATCACAGACAACATAGATATCACAGTGATATGGTTATGAAGTTTCAAGACACACTGTCTCAGCTGCCAGGATCATTCTTTACTTGAATAAACCATGGAGGTTGCTTCTCAGGACTGCTCTTCTCTGACACTTATCAGCTCGATCCCCAACACAATTTGATATAGAATACAGTTGCTGGACCTGTGTTGTCTCTTCTGATCTTTTGAAACATAGCTTAACAATTTTGGCCATTATTTTTGATTCTCCCTTACGTAAGACCAGAAACAAATTGACATAGGAGGCACCAAAGAAGCAGAGGCAGCCATAATTTCATGGCCACATGGTAACCTGGCTGGGAAGATAAAGTTTTGTAGAGCAGGGGGGTGGTGTGATAGTAATGGCAATTAAAGATTCCCCTGTATTGGCTTGGTTTTCAAATTGATTGTATTAAAACCCAGAGTTTGTTAATCCCACCTGTGGGATGGGCTTGTTGATGTGAAAAGAAAGTCCTGAATTGGGAGGAGCTGGTGACATTGATTTGGAGAGAGACTAGAGAGAGGCGGAAGATCTTTTTTGGTAGCAGCACCTCGTGGAGAGAGAGAGACTAAGAGGATTGCTGGTGGCCGCTTTGAATTGCCCTGGACTTTTGAGACCTGTCCCCTGAGCTGCCAAGGACTGAGGAGACATGGCTGTTTTGCTGGTACTTTGTCTGTCTGTTTTGATGTTATTTTGCCAGATTTGTCCACTGGTGAAAGACTGTCCTGTTGAAGAAGTCCTGGAACCTGGCATTTGGTTAAGAAGGCCTGAGACTGTCCTGCAGACAGAGAGTGAATACTGTCCACTGGTGAGGGACAGTACTGTTGTTGCAGGGGTCTGGAGACTGTCCTGCAGACAGAATGAATACTGTCCACTGGTGAAGGACAGTCCTGTTGTTGCAGGGGTCTGGGAACCTTTCTGTTGGTTCGGAAGCCCTGAAGAAGGATTTTCTTGTTGGATGTTTACAGAAATCCTGGGAGAGGGCTTTGCTAATGTGTTCAGGGGTTCTAGGACTGTTCTACAGACAGAGGATAAATTCATGAAGGGACTGGCAATGTATCTTATGGCCTTGCTAAGCCTTGTCTCCCCAGGAACTAAGATTGCTGAGAACTTGCCTCATGTCAAGATGAAGAAAAGACCTCCATTTGGGTATTAAGTGCTGTGTTTAAACTTGATGTAACTCTGGGGTAGATTCAATTGTGATCCAGGGGTGGGGAACTTTTGACCTTATTGTGCTCTGTGATTGACAAGTGAAGGTACTTTACCTATGTTTGGAAACTAATCTCCATTTGAGAAGAGGGGTTTTGTGGTGGACCAAATGAAGGTATAGCCTAGGGGTGGAGAAGTATTTAGAACAGAGACTTTGTAATTGATTGAATGATTGGAAGATCCTGGGGTGGGGTAGTACTTGGAGATTGTTTAATCACACTTAGTAAATGCTGTATTTTGAATGATGTCATGTTTTGATTTTCTCTGTTCTGGGTTTGTTACTGAATAAAATAGAGAGCACCTATGCTGGTATTTCGAACCTGGGAAGTTGCCTTCTTTTGGCCTTACATTACAGGTGGGTAGGTCAGGAGATGGCTTTGGTTTTTCTACCTTTCCTTCCACTCTTAGGCTTGTAGCAGTTCTTAACTCACTCTCATCAGGGAAGAGAGATGTTTTTGTTTGCTAATGTCTTTTCCATGCACAGTCAATCCTGGCTAAGCAACAAATGCAGTGGGCTAGCATGAAACGGGTGGTGTATTCTATTGAAAGCTTTGAAGCAGACAGCAAATAAGCTCCTCCACTATATAGCATCATGCATTTCTGGAACAGGCTCACTATGTTTCCATGTGGTCTCATACCAGGCCCGTGTACTTGTTTTAAGTACCAGGCTTATGGCCAGTCCCTCATTAAACTTCTTTTCTCTTTTATTTTCCAGAGACTGGAAAATACCATTTTCCTGTAACTCTTTACTTTTGGCTAGCTCCCCATCTGATACTGTCTTCCTGAGTATTTTTTTTAATAAAATCTTAAACTAGTTCATAAAACAGAAATTATCCTTAAAGATTCTCTGAGAAACAACAGGACTGACTCTGCCTATTACCTTCATACCTGCCTTTCCTTCCCAGGACCATCTGCATACCCAGATATGCACCAGCCACAGACTCACCTATGCTTAATGCTATACAACAAACAAGGCACCTGGGTGAAGCAACCATGTATCTTAGCTGATATATCTGTGTGTAAAGGAAGAAGCTAGCAGATTATGGGATCATGTATCTAATTCTGGAAGAGACATCAGAAGTCATCCAATTTAGCCCTGTCATTTTACAGACGAACAAACTGAAATCCAAGGAAGTGACGTAGTCAATTTCTTATGAATAGAATTTGAACCAACTCCAGAGCTGGGTTCTATGGCTTGTGAATTAATGTTCATTCTACCGTATCAATATCAGGGTTTTACTTATCCTTAGAGAAAGGAATAGAAACATGAATTAATAATAAATATTCATATTACATTGAGCAAGTGGTCTATTTTTAAGTCAAGACTTAGAGAGTGTAAAATGAAGGTAATCACCAGGAGCTTGTATTCACCTACATTAAATATAAACTGCCAGGGAGTGAGAAATAGGACAAAATGTGCCAAATAATATTTCACTAGCTTTTTTCTTTGGTCAACATGCATTATTTAAGTCATATTAATAGCTATTTATTAATTCTACATATTTGCTCTCATAAAAAACATATAGGCAAGTGCACCTAAGGACGGAAGTTCTCAGCTGTAATAACTCTTTATTTCCCATTCATATCTAATACAATTTCTACAAGATTCTTCTTTCTTCTTCTTCTTCTTCTTCTTCTTCTTCTTCTTCTTCTTCTTCTTCTTCTTCTTCTTCTTCTTCTTCTTCTTCTTCTTCCTCTTCTTCTTTTTCTTCTTCTTCTTCTTCTTCTCCCCCCCACCATCTCTGTCTTTCTCTTCTTTGTCCATCCAACCACCTTTGTTTTCTGACATGCACGTTGAATGAAACTAAGAATATATTTAATTGAATTTCAAAATAATTATTATAGTATACACCTGATGATAAATATTAATTCAACATTTTAAAATATAACAAAAAGGTAAGGCTCTTAGTTCCATGATTTTTCTATCAACTATTGTTCATAGAAATCTATTCAATTAATACAAATTTAATTTGTAATAATTACTTCTGTAATACATAAATTATATGGTACAGTATAATGCATGATAATAGCACAGATTGCAGAATGGGTTGACATCTTTAAAAAAAATCTAGCACATGGCTACTTATACTGCTGAAAAATGCATTAGTGGAAAGTAGCTCATCTTGCGATTCTCTTAGCAAATGAATCACAATGCTTTAGTGCTTTTGGATAATTTGCAATTAAATGAACTACAACTAAGACATAAATGACCAATCATAGGTGTCAGTGTTCTTGAAGAGAGAAATAAAACTTTGTATTAGTAAACAGTATATGTGATAAAAGTTATCTTCTACTTTATTATTCTGATGATTTGTTTGCTAATAAAATTTTATCGTGTGATGACAGTTGAATTTATTGCACAATGAGACTTTTGACAATTTCCTCCATTAAATCACAGAATCTTAGGGCTAGAAGGAAAGCTTTATTCATTAATTCAATATTTCAATAAGAGTTTATTACATGCCTACTATTTGCCTGGCCCTGGATAAGGTTTTGGGGATACAAAAAATGTCTCTGCCTTTGAGAAGCTTATGATTCACTAAAGGAAATAATAAATGCACACCTAAGTAAATGAAAAATAATGCCCCCTGCCCCCAATGAATGCAACATAGAATGGGAGGGTGACTTAACAAATGAAGACATCAGAAGATTTTTCACATAAGGTGGTGACACTTTAGTGGATCCTTTAATCCAGGAAGCTGGCAAAGACAAAATATAGGAAGAGTCGATATTGAAGAAGTTGTTGTAGGTTCCTGTTTTGAATTTACCTTTGAATTGGTCCAATCCTTTTGGGAAAAAAATAGACACACTATATGAAAGAGGAGTATCTCACACCCCTACCTCAATAATAACAGTTAGTTCAGACCTGAATTTAATTAATCAATCAAAGGCTTGAACATGGAGTAAATATTTCTATTGAATCAACCAGTCAGTCAATCAAAAGCATTAACACAGAAAAAGTTCTTGATCAAATTGAAAGAAATTGAAGGTTACTGGATTTATTGAAATGGCACTACACAGGAAATGTTTTGGGATTTACTTGATAACTTCACTAGTGAATTTTGTACAAAATGTCAGACCTGTTTAAAACCCAAGAAATTATAATGTTGATTTAAGAGGTAACAATTCCACTCAGTACCCTAAAATGTGTTATTTTGGGGAATAGAGGTGGAGAATAGAACATCTGTCACTCACTGATCTCCTCCTTTGAACATAAGGACCTTACAAACTTCATAGGACTGTACCATTTGGGTTTTTCATCAGCATACTTGAATTTTCCTGAAAAAGCATTGACTATCAACAGTGTCTGCATTGGGAACCAAGGAAAAAGGAGATGTACTAAGGAAAGGTAGCTTCATGTATCTATAAGAAACCCCCCAAGATGTTACACTATATCTAGGAGGAATTTCATGAGTACCACATGACAGGGAGAAAATTTCCATCAAATAAGAGTTGTTAGATTCCCCTTTGCTACATGTGCTTTCTAAGGTTGAGCTGACTCTCCCTCTCCTGGACTCTGATCATAAAAATGGGAGAGTGTCATGTATTTTTTTGGGAGATGCTTCATTCCTTAACTGTTTTTGCAACTTTAGTCAAAGATGCTTTCAAGAATCTCACTAAGTGATATCAAGTAATAATATGAGGGATAAACAGATCAGGGTGTGATTTGTGAGAAAGAAAGAAGAAAATCATGTTCTACCTCTCAGGGCTACAACTAGAAATTTGAGTTGAGATGTAGCAGTCACCCTATTAGAATGGAACCCGAAACTGGCAGCTGAGTTTGGGAAAGTAAGTCCAAAGGCTTGCTACATGTGGAAAAGATTAAAATGTCCATAATTTTTGATCCAAGAAGGAAATCAAATCAAAAACACCAAGAAGGAAAATGATCCAAAAATGTCCCATGTATACCAAAATATTTATAAGAATATGTCTTATAGTAGCAAAACCCTGGTCGAAAGGAAGTGCCCATGAGTTCATGACATGTGAATATAATGAAATGTTAGTGGCATATAAAAAAAATCAAAGAATATGGTGCATGCAAAATTTTATGAGAAGACATATGAATTGATGCAAAACAAAGTTAGCAGAAATGGGAATAAAGTGACTACAGCAATGTAAATGGAAACAACAACCAATACCGAATACTGTAAAAGTATAACATTCTACTTATACAAAGAAACAATTTTGAAAGAGCAATATGTAAGAAAGAGGTTTCCCTTCTTTGTAGAGGTGAGGAATGATAGTTATAAAACAATGCATATAAAATTGTTAGGCTTCCACAATGTGTTGCTATTTTCCATTTTTAAAAATTATTTATTCTAAAGGATGGTATGATGGGAGGTATAAGGGGAGAGACATATTGGAAAATATAATAATGTGAAAGCATAAGATATCAATAATATATGTGATTATAAATGTTTCTTTTAAGCTCATAATCCTTTAACTTTCATAAGTTCCTACTTTTTTTTCCTTTCTCTTCCTTAAGGAAATGGCTATATATTCATTGGTTAGTTCATCTGCTGAATGCATTGCAAATCTATATGCTTAAGTCTTTTTATAGTAAACCAATACAATTCAATTCATGATATTTAGTAGGATTTATTAATAAATCCTTTTTGATTGGTTAATTCTCTCTTAAGCAAAAATGAAGATCATTTCACCATCTTTCCTGTGAAAATAGCTTGAGCTCTCAAAAGCAATGAAAGAGTTTGAATTTCTTTTTCATACATGGAAGTGATTCCTCACTTTCAAAAGCCATTATAGTGAACTATAGTCTTTCACAGTCTCTTCCAAGCTCAAAGGACTTTGAGCACTGATCCTAAATATCGTGTGCCTTTTATTGGAAGACCGTCCTCATTAAATTGTAGGAGACTCATCATTGGACCAGTAACCAAATTTTTTTTAGTCACAATGACTTATGAAAGAGATAAAAACATAAGATGGTCCTCATTCTGATGTCATTCCATCTGTTTCATCAATGCTGATGATAGAGGAAAGGGTGCAGAGGAGAATCACAATGTTCTGAGGCCTCTCTCAGTTACTACTTTAATACTTTTAATATTACCAGTTTGTCCAAAAATCAGCCCTGCAAGTCAAACTGCTGTAGGAGGGATTGAACCACTTCCATGTTAATGTAACTCTTGCGAAAAAAATCTTGTTTTAAGCCTAAGGGAGGACAATAATGACACCTAAGCTCCATTTTAGTTCCTCCTCTTTGACTTCTGAGAGTTTATTTTGATGAAAAATTCGAAGTTCAGTTATTCATTCCAATGATTCCTAACTTTCAAATAGGAAAATTCCTAAAATTAGAGGTTGATTTTTCTACATACCATTACATTTATTTGTGTTTGTAGTGGGCCAGTGGCCTCTTTGTGGTTGAGGTAAAATTCAATCTGCTAGAAATATTTGTGTAATGAAAGAACAGATAAGTGTTTGTGGCTAGACAGATTTCATCTGAAAAAGCAGGAAAAATGATTAACCTCAGACTGAGTTCTCTACTCTAAAATGATTGTAATTTCAATGAATCTTCCTTTTTTGTGACAATTCACTCCTCCCAATGTTCCTCAGAGATGTACTGGAAATGCCATGCTTGCTCCAGCTACTCAGAATCCAGATGCTCAGAATCCCTTCTTCCATTTCTGAGATAGTTTCTTCCTTTCATAGAAATTGTTTAGGACCTGACTCAGTCTTTTACACAACAACTTTGATTGATTCAAGGAGGTATGCATGCCCTGTTCACATAAAGTTCTTATTTTTTATTTAATTAGAAAGTAGTGTCACCTATTTAAGACACCAGAAACACTGTTATTCAATGTAGTACTAGAAATGCTAGCTGTAGCAACAAGAGATGACAAAGAAATATAAGAAATTAGAATAGGAAACAAGGGAAAAAAATTAATGATTTCTGGTAATATGATAGTATAGAGAACCCTAGAGAATCAACTTAAAAACTAGTTGAAATAATTATTATCTTTAGTAAAATTGAGGTTATAAGATAAACACACAGAAATCATCAGGATTTCTATATATATAACCAAAAAAAACCCAGCAGTAAAAGATAGAAAGATATTCCATTTAAGATAACTGTAAGCAATGTAAAGTACTTGGAGTCTACATGCCAAGATAAATCCAGGAACAGTAAAATAATAACAAAATTCATTTGGAAGAACAAAAGTTGCAAAATGTAAAGGGAATTAATGAAAAAATTACAAAGGAACATAATCTAGCAATACCAGATATCAAACTATATTATAAAAGTTATCATCAAAACTATCTTGTACTAGCTAAGAAATAGAGAGAATCAGTGGAATACAGTCTATACACAAGACACAGTAGTGAATGATGATAGTAACCTGGCATTTGATAAATCTAATGACTCAAGCCTTTGGGATAAAAGGTTATTATTTGACAAAAAATTGCTGGGAAAACTGGAAAAGAATATGATACAAACTAGGTATAGACCTATACTATATCATATAGACATATATATATATATATATATATATATATATATATATATCATACTATATACCAAGATCTCACAACAACTGTGAGATACCACTTCACATTTATCAGATTGGCTAATATGAGGAAAAAAGAAAAATGATCAATGTTGGAGAGGATGTGGGAAAACTGGGACACTGATGCACTGTTGGCAGAATTATGAACTGATCCAACCATTATGGAGAGCAATTTGGAACTATGCCCAAAGGGCTATCAAACTGTCCATATACTTTGATACAGCAATGCCACCACTAATCTATATCCCAAAGAGATCATAAAAAAGACCAAAGGATCTACATGTACAAAAATATTTATAGTAGCCCTTTCTATGATGGCAAAATATTGGAAATAGAGGGGATTCTCATGAATTGGGGAACAGTTGAACAAATTGTGGTTTATGAATGTAATGGAATACTATTGTGCTATGAGAAATGCTGAATAGGCAGATTTCAGAAAATCTTGGAAAGACATACAAAGTGATGCTGAGTGAAATGCACAGAACCAGCAAAACATTGTGTACAGTATCAGTAACATTGTGTGATGACCAGACATAAATGACTCAGCTCTTCTCAGCAACACAATGATCCAAGACAAGTTAAAAGGACTCATACTATTCACATCCACATAAAGAATTGATGGATTATGAATGCAGATCAAAGTATATTTTTTTCAGTTATTTCATTATTTTTTCCTTTTGATCATTTATTTTTTCACAACTATAACTAATATAGATATATGTTTTACATTATTGCACATATATAAGCCATACCAAATTGCCTACCATTTCTTTAAGGGTGGATAAAAGAGAAGGGAGAATGGGAGGCAGAAAATTTGGAACTTAAAGTCTGTAAAACTAAAAAAAATGTCAAAAATTGTCATGACATGTGACTGGAGGAACACACATGCACACAAGCAAATATGTATAAGATACCAGAGTCAAAATTGTATAGAGAAATTCTATGAAGGATTACATAATGTAGCCAGCGCTCTTTGCTGTGCTGTGAAGTGGTATTACTTGTGTCATCCTTGTTCATAGTAAGAATAGGGCCCATGATTTCACTGGAATAAGTCAGTTATTCAATTGGCATTTATTAAGTTCCTGCCATGTGTCACACATCTTACTAAGCACAGGGGATATCAAGAAACTCAAAAGACAATCTCTGCTCTCACTGCAATCTAATGGGAGAGAAAACATCAGAGCGGTTATATACAGGAAAGGCACATGCAGGATACATAAAAGAAGCTAGATAAATTAAATTAAATTGATTGGGATGAGTCCCATGGCAGAAATAAGAAAAATAAGAGGGCGGCGTCAATGCTGTCTTTGTCCTCTCTTAACATTAACATGGGAAGTTTGGGTGATCCTTTAAACGGTTTTTCGGGAACACACAAGAAGTGATCAGAAAAAGAAGTGGGTGGATATTTTATGGCAGAGTTGCTGAGATTGACCCATTGAATAATTATTATTATGTATAAGGTATTACTGTGTGCTAGGTATTGGTGATACAAAGATAAAAATGAAACTGTCCCAGGGCAGAGTCAAGATGGCAGAGTAGAAAGAGGACATGCACGGGGCTCCGTCTTCCGCCTCCCCAAATACATGTAAAAGGGGACTCTGAACAAACTTTGGAGCTACAGAATCCACAAAATGACACAGAGAAGCTAACCTCCCTTTGAGGACAGCCCAGCAGACAGGCAGGAATCCACCAACACAGCGCTCTGGGAGCCAACCCCAGCCCTGAATGAGCCAGAGGTTTTAGCCCCAGGGTGGGTCTTACCAACCAATGGTTGGAGAGACTCCAGATCACCAGCAGCTATGGCGGTTTACAGAATTATCAAGACATAGATGCTAAAGACAAAGTGAGAGATCAGTGCAGTGTTGATTTTGGGATGCAGTAGTTGGGAGTGCATCAGCCTTTATCCCTTGGAGGGAGAAACTGCAGCCCCTGGCATGGCCGCTGCCACATAGCAGGTTCAGCTCCTGGCCTGCAGAGTGTAGGGGTAACAAGTGACAAGTCTGAGGGGTTATTGCTCTTGCTTTAACCTGCTTGGATCTGGATTGTAGTCTAGGGTGGAGGTCCTGGGGTGTATCACAAGTTTGCCAGGGCTTGTGGAGGCTTCATAGAGGGCACCCAACTAATACCTCCAGCAGCTGAAAAAACCCCAGTGATGCGGGCAAATCTCCCCTGTCTGGTAACAGAGAACTTCTGTGGCAAAAAGCGCAAAAGTCAAGTAATTGAGTAGCAACATAACCACGCAAAGAAAGCAAAGTAAACAGAAGAATCCAATATTAGACTCCTATTTTGGGGACAAAAAGGATTAAAGCATGGAACAGGAGGAAGACCGTGAAATCAAAACTCCTGCACCAAAGCTTCAAAGAAAAATACGAGCTGTTTACAGGCCATAGAGGACTTAAAGAAACAGACAAGAGAAGTGGAGGAAAAATTGAGAAGAGAAATGAGAAAGATGCAAGAAACTTATGAAATGAGAGTCCACAACCTGGGTGAAGAAAATAACACCTGAAAAAACAGACTAACTGAAATGGAAAAAGAGGCTCAAAAAGACAATGAGGAGAAGAATGTCTTAAAAAGCCAAATCTGCCAGATGGAAAAAGAATCTCAAAAGCTCACTGAGGAGAATCTTATTCCTTCAGAATTACATTGGAGAAAATAGAAGCTAGTGACTTTATGTGAAATCAAGATGCTATTAAACAGATTGAAACAAATGAAAGAATAGAAGGCAATGTGAAATATCACATTTGAAAAACTACTGACCTGGAAAATAGATCAAGGATAGATAATTTAAAAATTATTGGACTACCTGAAAGCCAAGATCAAAGAAAGAACCTAGAAATCATTGTCCAAGTAATTCTCAAGGAAAACTTACCTGATGTTTTAGAAGCAGAGGGCAAAATAGAGGTTGAAAGAACCCAATGATCACTTCCTTAAAAAGACCCCCAAAAGAAAACTCCTAGGAATACTATAGCCATATCAAGGAGATAATATAACAAGCATCCAGGAAGAAACAATTTGAATATTGTGGAAACACAATCAGGATAACACAGGATCCAGCAGCTTCTACATTGAGGGATCGAAGGGCTTGGAATATGATATTCCAGAGGTCAAAGGAGTTAGGATTAAAACCAAGAATCACCTACGCAGCAAAACAGAGTATCATGTTTCAAGGGAAAATATGGAGTAGAGGACTTTCAAGTATTCTTGATGAAAAAAAAGTAATAGAAAATTTGACATTCAGATACAAGAAGCAAGAGAAGTGTGAGAAGGTAAAAAGGGAAAATAAATCATAAGGAACTTATCAAAGTTGAACTATTTACATTCTTACATGGAAAACAATAATTGTAACTGATGAAATTGTTCTCAGTATGAAAATAGTTGAAGGGAATACAAATATATATATATATATATATATATATATATATATGAATACATATGTGAATGTGTGTATACATGTGTACAGAGATAGATAGATAGATAGATAGATAGATAGATAGATAGATAGATAGATAGA
>NW_027185653.1:3772317-3779718 GCF_028583685.1 Petaurus breviceps papuanus
AGATAGATAGATAGATAGATAGATAGATAGATAGATAGATAGATAGAGGGCACAGGACCATTTTAATAGAAAGGGATGATACTTAAAAGGTGAAATTAAAAGGTGAGAAAGGAGTATAATGAGAGGAGATGGGGAGAGACATAATGGAGTAAATTATCTCATATAGACGAGGCAAGGGAAAATGGTTACAAATGAGGGGAAGAATAGGAAGGCAAAAGGAAATGGGTCAACCCTATTCTCATTGAATTTGGCTCAGGGAGGGAATGATATACACACTTAATAGGGTATCTCACCCTACAAGAGAGTAGAGGTGAAGGGGATGATAGGAGGGATGATGGAGGGGAGGCCTGGCTAGGGAGGAGGGAAGTTGGAAGCACCCACTTTTGAAAGGGGACAGGATTAAAGTAGAGAGTACACTCTAGAGGGAGTGAGTTAGGGCCCTGAGTGGAAGCATAGAGAGGCTTAGCAATAAAGCCGAAATTTGGGATCCAGAGCCTACAAAACCTAGCCATTCCTACAAAAGCTCGAAGCTGTTTTTTAGTGGCTGGAATAGAAATCAGTGTAGGTATATCCTTTTCCTCTCAGAGGTTAAGGAGCGAGAGGTAGTAGTTAGTTCATGGCCTAGATACTTTACAGACTGGCATGCTATCTGCACTTTATCCAAAGAGACCCTATACCGTCGATTACCCAAAAAATTAAGTGCTTCTGCAGCAGCAGCCAAAGAGGCCTCCTTGGTGGTGCTATAAATAAGGATATCATCCACATACTACATTAAACTGCCATCAGTTAATTTCAGATCCCTTAAATCCTTTCTAAAGCTTGGCCAAATAGGTGTGGGCTATCCTGAAACCCTTGGGGCAAGACTGTCCATGTTAACTGACATGGACTTGTTTCCCCAGGAAGTATCCATTCAAATGCAAAAATATATTGTGAGTCTGTGTGCAGAGAAAAAGGCATCTTTGAGATCTAGAGTGGAAAACCATTGGGTGCCCCCAGGGATCTGAGTAAGTATTTTTTATGGGTTGGGGCCTATGGGGTATATAGGGATGACAACTTTGTTAACAGCCCTGAGATCTTTAACCATTCTGTATTCTCCATTAGGCTTTTTTACAGGAAGAATTGGGGTATTTCATGGAGAGTGGCAAGGGACAAGGGTTTTATATTTTAGGAATTTCTCAATTAATTGTTGTAGTCCTTCCCAGGCCTCAGGCTTGATTGGATATAGATGGTAATGGAGGAACATATTAGGATCTTATAGGCAAACAGTAATAGGAGTGGCATGAGTAACTCTCCCAGGAATACCCTGATCCCAGACAATTGGCTCAACTGCCTTCCACACTTCTGGGGAAACATAGGGAAGTCTGGTGAACAGAAGGCAAAGGGATATGGGAGGTTTAACCAGAGAAAATTGACTCCCCAATCTCACCATCAGGTCCCTTCCCAACAAGGGGGAAGGGCAAAAGGAGATAATAAGGAAGGAATGTTCCAACAACAGATTCTCAAACAGGCAGGGGAGGGGGTATGTCTCGTGACATACCTTAGTTTTCCCTTCTATGCCCATGACTTGATTGGTCAAGGGCCAAGTAGGGCCAGAGTAATTAATTAAAACAGAGAATGTAGCTCCTGTGTCGATCAGAAAGTGTCTAACCTTACCTTCAATCTCGATGCTTGCCCAGGGCTCAGCAAGGGAAATGGAGAAGGTGGGAGCGCTGCCAAGCCCCAGGCTTCCCCATCATTCAGAGTCTTGAGAAGACTGGAGGACAGGGTACTAGGAGGTGGCTCTACCACTTTTACCTTGGTGACCATCCTTCCTCCAATGTCCCTCCTGGTCAGATGGGCACAGTACTAGAGGTGTTGGTTCCTGGGGCTCCCTCTGGGGAGGGGTGCCTGGAGGGGAACTCCTTGGACCAGTGACCCTCCTTGTGGCATTGAAAGCAGGCTTTCGCCCCGCCCAAGTGACTGGGCTTCCTCCAAGGGGGTCCCCTGGAAGGGCTTTTCCTGGCTGTGGCAGCAGCCAAGAAATGAGCAAGTTCTCTGTCTATGGTTCTTTCCCTGCATTCTTTCTCCTCTGCTGCAACCAGGTCTCTGTTATTAAAGACTCCAAAGACCATCTACAGTAATCAGGCCCTAGGTGTTTGAGATCCCATTGCCAATTTCTGCAGTTTCCTCCTAATATCTGGGGCAGACTGACTAATAAAATACATGTTAAGGATTGATGCTCCGTCTATTAGGTCAGGATCTAAATTTGTATACTTTTTGATAGCTTCTATAAGTCTATCTAGGAAAAGGGTGGGGTTTTCTTGATTTGTCTGAGAAATTTCTCTATCTTTCTGAAAATTTACTTGCTTTTGAAATGCAGTTCTTAGGCCTTCTAAAAGGCAAAGTACCATATGGTCTCTCTTCTTCCTGTCATCCTGGTTCTGATGATCCCATCCTGGGTCACTAGTGGGAACAGCAGCTATTCCTGAGGGGGGGTATTTTCTTGGGTTATTGCTAGCCAAATGATCCCCAAATTTTGGGACTTGTTCCCAGATTCTCCTCTTCTCCTCAGTGGAACAATAGGTAGAGAAGAGGATATGCAAATAACCCCCCAAAAAGCTCAAATTGCAGGGATAAGTCCCAAAAGCCTTCAGTAAACTTTGTTGAGTTTTTGGAGAATTTACCCAACTTTAATTTGATGAGATCTGAAATGGAGAATGGGACATGCACTCTAGTTGTCCCACCCTATGAGAGAGGTGCTTCCCTTAAGGGAAAATGTCCTGAAGGTTCTATGGGTACAGGGGCTTGGGAAGGGAGATTGGAAGTCCCACTCCCTGTGAAACAGTGACTGGGGGGAGCTGGCTGAACTGTATCAGACTGCAATACTGGGAGATCTGGTTGGCAAGGGGAAAAGTCAGCCAGCACATAAGGAGTAGAAGGGGTCAGAAGAGGAAATAACTCTATGACTGCCTCAGGGGGTAGTCATACACCCTGAGGCCTTACTGGGTGTTGCCTCAGGGGGAGGAGCCACAGAGGGATGCACTTCAGCAAGACCAGTGGCTGGGACCTGAGCAGGGCTCCCTGAGGGGAGAGGAGCCATGCTGGGAGATACAGGGTAGGAGATATGGATGGTGTAGGAGACAGGAAATGAGGGGTGTTGGGCTAGAGGAAAAGGGAAGGAGAACCAAGGGGAAAAGGGCTGAGGTGCAGCAGAAGGGGCTGGGGAAGCTGCCTCAGTGACCTGAGCAGGAGTTGTTGAAGGGGGATGGGCTGGGGCTGAAGCCATAGGAAAGGGGTACTTTAATTGGTCCTCATTACCCCTCTGTGGAGGGGCTCTAACTTCAAGCATCTCACAGTCTTTCCTGAGAGCCTTGTTCTGAGAAAGTTCAACTGAAAGTCATTTAGTAGGCACCTTCAATCCATCTTCCTTCTCTGCAACAGTCTGATTCTAACTGCAAGAGAGTATTCTCTTTGAATGTCCAGAAAACAGGTCGTGATTCATCATTTTTTAGGCTATACCTAGGCCAAACAGGGTTGCAAAAATATGCCAAGTTTTCCTTTTTAAGGTCTCCAGAGAAACTAAATTTTTTTCCAATATTGTAAAAGACAACCCAAAAGTGAACTTTTGGGAGCTACAGGCATAGGCTTAGAAGGCCCTTTCTCCATAAAGGAAGGTGTGAGAGTAAGCCTTGAAATACAAACCAAAAAAAAAAAGCCACAAAAAAGTTTTTCCCAGTTCCCTAGGGCCAAAGGAATTGAAAGAATATGGCTTACACTTCCAGATGGGGCATCTGTCCTTATTTTCCATTCTTCAGAAACTGTACATATGTCCATGTTCTCCAAAATAACCAAACAGAACCAAAAACCTGAGGTCAGACTGAGCACGAAACAGCCTCCTAGGCGTCTGACCTAATGGGACCTGAGAGGTCAGGCCCCCAGGAAAAAAAAAAAAACACATACAAAAACCAAACCAAAACAAAGCAAAAACTGTACTTCCAAGGTACTAGGGAAAGAGAGAAGCTTATGTACCTTCCAGTCCAGGCTAGAGAACATTAGTTCACCAGATTTATGTTTAGAATGAAGAACAACAACAACAACAACAACAACAAAAAACCAAAACAAGAAACAAAGATTTCCAAAAATGCAGTTTACTGGTTAGGTTACCATTTTAAAGAGATGAAGAAATAAAAAAAATGAATAAACAAACAAGTTGAAAATAAAAGAAATAAATTTCTCCATTAGCATAATTGTAAAATATATAGTATTTTTTAAAATTTTGATCTGAATTTTTAATATTTGGGTTTTTAACTATTTGTACTTTATCATGGTATACATATGACATAGATATATATTTTTCTTTTTCCAAATTTCTTCTTTATTTCTCCTTTTTGAGTGTGGAGTCCCTTCCTCAATGACTTGCTTTGCATATTTTCTTCTTATTTTTTCCTTAATTAGATTATTTTCCAGATCCATTTTTTAATCTACTCTTAGGCAATTTGGATAAGTACTACTTTTCAGGTTAGTCTGAGATGTAATATTGCTACATGTCCTTCCTTAAAATTTATTTCTTTGATGTCACTTGATATTCTTGAAATGTTATTCTTATAATGGGAGTCAGTAATGGGGAATGTCAGTTTGAATTATAGGAGTTTTGAGAAGCAGCATGGAGTAATGGGGCACCTGAGTGTTGCATTAGATAGAGTGTCATGCCAGGAGTCAATAAGATTTGTCTTCATGAGTTGAAATCCAGCTTCAGACTCTTATTACCTGTGTGATGCTAGTCAAGTCACTTAACCCTGTTTACCTCATTTTCCTCATATGTAAAATGAGCTGGAGAAGAATCTCAAATTGTTTCCATATCTTTGCCAAGAAAACCTCAAAAGAGATAAGGAAGAGTTAGACACAATTGAAAAATGACTGAAGAATAATGACAAATGGGATATTCAAAAAGAACATCAAACTGGGAGGGAGGTTAAGTGATCTTGAGCAAGTCAATTCACTTCCCTGGACAATAGTTTACATATCTGTAAAATGAGAGGGATGTGCTAGATGATTTCTAATCTTTCTTCCAAGTTCTAATATTCAATGATGATCAAGCTCAAATTCTAAATTATGCTATCCAAAGTTGTGAGATTTTTAGGAGATGGTTATTTGGCTGATTGAAGCAGCAGACAGCAAGCAGGGGGACCACTAGGAATATTAAGGCACAGCTGTTATAATTTCACACCTGCAGAGTTAAGTGGAATATTTTGGTAAGTTCTGTAGACAACAGCCTAGACCCAAAGAGCAAGAATAGAAACCAGTATGAATTAGACAGATAAGAGTCAGCCTTCCTTTTTATCCGTTCTTTATCTCCGATTGTTAGAATCCTTTTCTTCCTTTAAAGATCTATTCACAGGCTTCTCTATGAAACCACCCCTAGTTCTTTCAGTTGCCAGTGTTCTCTCCCTCCTCAATTTTACATGTATTTAGGGACAGGATAGTGATTGCTCTGCCTTACGATTTTGTTAGTATAGGACATTTTTCTGTGAGGAAGATGCAGGTTAGCATCTCTTCTGTAACTTATGGAGAGATACCTAGAGTACTGTGGAGTTAAGTAAATTTCTGAGGGACTCATAGGCAGTTTGTGTCAGGAGAAGTACTTGAACGCAAGTCTTCTTGGCTTTGATGCTGGCTCAGCCTCATTGCACTACACCATGCTGCCTGTCATAAATCTATATCTAGAAACAGATCTATTTTTAAGGAAAGTGTCCTGTCCAGTCATTTTCATTCCTTCATTACTCTCTGGGCTCCATTCCTGACAATCTAGAATTCTTCATCCACCATGAACCATTAATCTCACTCTGGCATACAACCCTGTCCCCCATGGCCTTGTTTTCTGATGATTTGGTTCTTCCTGAAAACTCCATTTTAAGAAAAATGCCCAGGTCATCCACGACCACTCCTTCATTCATTTTTGGGCTCCCCTGCTGACTCTCTGGACTTCTTTCTCAACTATCACTCTGCAGAGACACCACCTTTTCCCTTACTACTCTTTAACTTCCTTTTATGTGTTGTCTTTGCCATTGGAATAGAAGCTCCTTGAGGACAGGGGCTATCTTTTTACTTATAACTGTATTCAAAACAGCACAGACTGTGGCATGTAGAATGACTATTGACTTAGCATAACTTATAGTTATTATTATTACCAGCAGCATTATTATATATTCTATCATTTGATCAAATTTGACTTGACTATATTTCTGTATCTGCACTATAAATTTATGTATGCATGGTTGTGTGTGTATGTTAATTATTTCTCCCTGGTAGAGCATAAACTCCTGGAGGGTAAGGACTTTAATTTTTGTCTTCCTTGTACCCCACATCCCATTCAGGCTTTAGCCTGAATACTTTTTCATATTGGGGTGCTTAATATATATCTTTTGCATTGAACTGGGTATCTCCTGTTGAGCAATTGCTATTATCCTTACAGTTTTTAGTCAAATAAAATAGAGCTGATGGATATGAAATTTGAAAAACGAGTAATAAGCAATGAACTGAAGAGAAGAATAGTAAGAGATAAGAAAGGATCATCAGAGTATTGACGCGATGGGAGTTAACATACAGGTACTGCTAAGCTGTTTTCAAAATGTTCCTATTGATACTTGTTGTCCAGGAGGTTTTGGAATTTTAGGGATCAGAATGAAATCTATTAAAAGGAACTATCAGTGTAGGTCAGCACCCTTCTGCAAGGTATAATCTTAGTTAAATAGGGAAGGTCTGGTGGCATGACAGAACCAGATTAAAATGTGATTGGGGAGTATTTAACAAATGCTTAACAAAATAAATAAAAATCCAATAATACATATATAATTTTAATACGTGATTTTTCTAAGTCAGTATGTAATTGGCAGGGATCATTTTGTAAGGTTGAGTAACCGCCATTTTTATTTGAATCAGACACCACTGCTTTAGAGCCCTACCAGATTAAGTGATGTATCCAGGGTCAAACAGCTAATGTGTCAAAGGTGAGAACTGAATCCAGGTCATCCTGGCTTAAAGCTTAGCTCTATATCTACTATGTCATAAGGCCTCCATAAGATTGTCTATAATCCAAAATAAAAAAAAAAAACAACCCCTTAATAGTATCGCCTATCAACCTTTCCTTTGCTCACCTTTATTTTTTCTGATTCTATGTTATATAATAATCATCACACTAATATTTCTGTAGGTCATTAACTTTCCTACTCATTATCCTACCCTGATAATCCTTGTATATAGAATTACAACCCATTGGCATGTGGTTTGGAAAGTGTGGTTCCTCTATTTGAAGGGTAGTCTACTGATGATAGATACAGAGTTATCTTTCACCTCTCTCTCTCTGTCTCTCTCTTTGTCTGTCTGTCTGTCTCCCTCTCTCTGTCTCTCTGTCTCTCTGTCTGT
>NW_027185653.1:3779728-3838693 GCF_028583685.1 Petaurus breviceps papuanus
GACTCTCTCTGCTCTCTCTCTGTCTCTGTCTTTCTCTGTCTCTCTCCCTCTCTCTCTGTCTCTCTGTCTGTCTGTCTGTCTGTCTCTCTCTCTCTCTCTCTGTGTGTCTCTGTCTCTGACTCTCTCAGCTCTCTCTCTGTCTCTTTCTCTGTCTCTCTCCATCTCTCTCTGTCTCTCTCTCTCTCTCTCTGTCTCTCTCTGTCTCTCTCTGTCTCTCTCTCTCTCTGTCTCTCTCTCTCTCTGTCTCTCTCTCTCTCTCTCTCTCTCTCTCTCTCTCTCTCTCTCTCTCTCTCTCTTTCTCTCTCTCTCTCTCTCTCTCTCTCTCTCTCTCTCTCTCTCTCTCTCTCTCTCTCTCTCTCTCTCTCTCTCTCTCTCTCTCTCTCTCTCTCTCTCTCTCTCTCTCTCTCTCTCTGTCTCTCTCTCTCTCTTTCTCTCTCTCTCCTCTCTTTTTTTCCTCTTTCTCTCCCTTCCTTCTCCTTTATGTTGTTCCTCAGAAAGATACAGCTAATTATGTAACTCCCCTTCAAGGTAAAGGAATGAATGATTAATGAGTATGTGGCATTTTGAAAACATGAAGTCCTTCATGACTGTTGAGTAATAATAACCACTGCAAAAACAACAAAGCCCCCACAGTGTTCCTTTCTGACAATGAAAAATGAGAGGTCTATTTCTTATCATTTCCTTGTTTCCACAAAGGAAACCTTTATGGAACTTGATGATAGTTATAACTTCTGAAGTACAAAGCTCTGCATATCATTGTATTTCAACAATGAGCAAAGTGAATAGTTAGTCTTACATTCAGTGACATCTAGATAGAAAAATCCTGGGAATTCCTCAGTATCTGAAACCATAAGTCCAAAACATCCATATTGCCAGGGTACAGTCATAAAGTGTGACTTTGAGATAATCAGTAATATTCACACAGGTATTCATTCAATCAACCAATAATGGTACAGTAGAAAGTGCGAATTGTTTGGTGTTAGAAGACCTGGGTTCAAATCCAGACTCTCTCACTTATGATCTATGTGACCTATCCAAGTTACCTAATCACTCTGGACCTTATTTTGCAAAATGAGAAGGTTGGACTAAGGTCTCTTCCAGCTCTAAATCTACAATCCTATGCTGAATAAACAGGCATTTATTAGGTGATTAAAATGTACTAGACATTTCTAGGTTCTGATAATAAAAAGGGAAAAAATGAAACAGCTTATGTCCTCTAGGAGCTCACATTTTATTATGAGAACAGCATATATTATATAAATATAAGAGAAATATATACAAAGTAAACACTAGTTCATAATTTGATGGAAGACATGGGTACAAGGGAAGGATTAGGAAAGGCCTAATGCAGGAGAAGTCACTTAATTTGAGGTTTGAAGGAGCCTAGTGTAACGCCTGGGTCACACACAGTTATACACTGTTTCTGAAGATATGTAATCCTTTCTGCTCCCTCCCTTTTTCTGGAAGGGATGGAGCATAATTTCTCCCACATCTTATGTATCTTTGTGGTCTACCTTCCTTTTTCTTTTCTAAAATCAGAGCTGGAGATATAATTGGGCAAACCAGATTATATGAATTAACTCTTTTACCGTAGGGACAATGCAAAGGGCTT
The DNA here is from genome assembly GCF_028583685.1 of Petaurus breviceps papuanus. Classification (NCBI taxonomy): domain Eukaryota; kingdom Metazoa; phylum Chordata; class Mammalia; order Diprotodontia; family Petauridae; genus Petaurus; species Petaurus breviceps. Next base: position 3,781,341 of record NW_027185653.1, read on the forward strand.
CAGGGGAGTTTCCTTTCTCTGCTTTTGAACTGAAATTCATTTGACAAAAATTACTAAACTCATAATAGCTTGGATCCCCCAATTATAGATATTCTTAACTTTCAGACAATGGTTTGAGTCTCTGCCCCAATTTTTTATTTCATATTTCCAGCTAACTCTTGATTTCTTTATATTTGAGACAAGCCAAGTGGATTAAAAACAAACAACTGCATTACAATGTTTGACACTGTATAGGAGACTGGAGTGGCATGATCAGGTGTGTGTTAAAGAAAATCTCTTTGCTAGCTGTGTTAAGCACAGATCCAAGAAGGGAGATCAATGAATAAGTTATTAAAATAATTTGGACAAGAAGATAAGGACATTTATGTAGAAGAAAGTGTAGGAGAAAAATTTTTTTTAAAAAAGGAATTGTCAACAAATTGGTTTGTGATGAACAGAGGCATGGCATACACTCAAAGATAAGGATGAGACAAAATTATGATCCCACAAAGGACAGTGAAAAGAAGCAGCCAGACAGATGAGAGAACTAAGGGAAAACAGTGTCATAGAGCACCCAAAGAGGAAAGACTCTACAGGAGAAAAGGCAGCCAACAGTGGCATATGCTTCAGAGAGGTAAAGAAGGATGATCATTGGGAAAAGGACATCAGAGCAGCCAATATAGAGATCACTGGTAGCCTTGAAGGAACTGTTGAGTGAAGAGGTCAAAATTCAAATAGTAAAGGGCTGAGAAAAAGTAAAAGGCATGTAAGTAGAGAAGTAATGTTAGGAGTTTGGCTATTAAAGTGAGGAAAAAGTATAGGATAATAGCCTGAAAGTATGGCAGGGTCAAAAGAGGTATTTTTAAAAATTATTTTGGGGAGAAAGACCTGGATGTGTTCACAGTAGTAGGGAAAAATTAATAAATGGGAGATTTAAAGTTTAAGAGGTTCAGGTGATGTTTTGGGCAACAACTTTGTGGAAAAAACAACTATAAGACACACTAAGTAAAATGGCAGTAAATTCAAAAAAGGTACTTTGAAATCCCTAGAAATGTTATTTGTGACCGTGTGTATGTTTGTTTGTTTGTGTTACGATGTTACCTACATCCTACATAGGTAATTTAAGTACACCTGTGCTTCACAACAACTCATTTTTCTAATTTTACCAACAACATCTGTTTGCCTCTTTTCACGTCTGGTGCTTTTGTTCCTCCCCACTCAACCTTTATATTTCCAATCCACTTTCACTGACTTTTTAATTTGATCTCCAGTAATATGCAACTATCTCATCAGGAAATACATTTAGCGCAGTGGCTAAATGACTAGACTGCGATATCATTTTCTTTGGTATTTTAAGATGTACCAAGTAGACTGATAGCAAATATTTTCAGGACTATGAGCCTCCTTTATCAGTATACTGCCTATTTCTCATTGGTAAATTATTTCTTGAAATGGCTAGTTGTTGAGAATGATAAGAGAGACATTAAAGGACTAATCTAAGAACACTTGTGCATATATGTATATATATTATAATGGGAATGATTAGTTTTATTAGTCTTAATATTCAGTCCTCTCAGAAATGTACTGCATTGCTGAATGCAGAATTTATGAAATTCTTAATGACCAGATATAGTTGACAGTATTTAAATAGCTATTTTATGGATTTAAATAGTATTTAAATAGCTATTTAAAATAGCTATTTTATTTAGTTGGCAGTATTTAAATAGCTATTTTATGGATTTTTTTCCTGTTTAAATGAGTTTTTAAAAATCAATGCAAAAAACTTGGAAATGAATTTATTTTACTCCATTTCCTACCTTGAGAAGAAGGTTATAAGGTTTGTTTTGAACATTGTTACCAAAGAAGTTCTCACAAATGTATAAAGTTGAGCTGAAGTATCAAAAGGGATGAAAGAATGACAAACCATTCAGATGACTTGTGTAAAGGTGCAAACGTTGAAAGCCAGGCTGGCACTCAACTATAGCCCTTTCTGTCTGTTCCCTAGCTGCTTTCATATTAAAGAAATGATCCCTGTAACCAGTTTCAGTATCTTGCTTTAGTTTTCAGTAATCATACTTCTTCATCATTGCTCACTTCCCCTTAGGTGACTTTCAAATGCATGACTTGTTATTTGTCAGTTTCTTTTAATTTCTATTTTGAAAGACTCTGTTTTATGCATATTTTGTACACACATACACAAATATATCTTTATATATACATTTTTCTTATGTATGATATATTATACATATGTAGTATATACACTAATAAAAATGAATTAAGCTTTTGGTAATCTCTAAACTGGCATTTACATATGAACTATAATTACTAAACTTGAATTCCTGAAGTAGAAGTAACCTGAATGTATATTTATAATACATGTTCATACAGATGCATGTATATCTAGATATAGACAAATCTGTCATATAACTCTGTGTGTGTGTATGGAAGGGTACCTGCAAATAAAAATGAAGTCACATCAGTCTTCTGGAGCTTAAAATTGATAATGGAAGGAACTGTGACACTCCCAAGTCATTTAGTAGTTAACAAAAGGCCACATCAAGAAGATATTCCACAAGGATTGGCACTGAGGGCAACTTGAATTGATTGAGGCAGCTAGTTAACATGGTGGATAGAAAGCTGTGCCCAGAGCCAAGAAGAAATGAGTTCAAAATTAGCCTCAGACACTTTCTACCTGTTTGATCCTCAGCAAGTCACTTAGCCTATTTACCTCAGCTACTCATCTATAAAATGGTATTAATAATAACACCTATTTATCAAGATCACTGTGAGGATTAAATTAGTAAATACTTGTAAAGTTAGATAATAATTGTAAAGTTCTTAATAAAGTACCTGGCATATAAAAACATTATATAAATATTATTATCATTATCATTAGTCTGAGTGAAGACCCCTCGGCTTTGTTACTCATAGCGAAACACTAGCCAAACCCATGAGAACTCATTTCATCTCCACCAAGTCTTCATGATTGCTTTGTACTCAGTGGATGAGGAAATGATGTCAGTAGTCTGATCCATTAGTCCCTGTAGCCGAACAACGTTTGAGGAATGTCTCAGTGTCGCAATACCTTTTAAGGAAAAGCTAGCCCTAACTTACAAGGGGCTAAGATGTTGCTCCTACCATAACAAAAGTCTCTGAAAAATTAAAAGGAATTTTCGCATAGGCACCAGAGAAGCACATGGTGGCTGTGAGTAGGTTGTACTATATTACCATTCAGCAACTTCAAGTATAGGATTAAAGGTGTGTCATAAGGGAAATCCAGGCTAGAAGGAGAAGATGGTATAGTCATGTGATGAAGAAAAGTGATGACGATGAGTGGACATGGGAAAAAACAGTGAAGGTACTCCAGCAGTTGGGTAGACATTCTGCATCAAAGTTTTGGGAAGATATGTACGTAAGTCACTCAGGATGGGCAGCGCAGCTAAGTTATAACCAGCATTACTGAGAGAAGTGTCCAAACCAGTTAGGTCACAGACTCATTTGAGCACTGAGTGATAATGTGTTAATATATGCATGTTTATTAGAGTTTATTTTAAATTTCTCAGAGAATAAATGCAAAATAAAAATGCTATACAGGTTAGAATATTTTCAAAAATGAAGAAATATATATATATTAATTCAACCCAATAAGGATCTTTTAAACTTGCACCAAGAAAGTGTAAGGAACATGTTTTGCTATGGGGATACAAAGATAAAATGAAAACAAGTCCTTTTCCTCAAGGAACTTACATTCTATACTTCTCAAAATTGCTTTCTACCTTTGTCATCTCTTTAGTTTCACAGTTCCATATACTTTGCAAAGAATTAAAGGAAGAGTTAATACTTCAAACCCTGTCAGCAAAAATGAATAGATACTTTTTTTGAGTGTTCTTACCAGAAGTCTATTCCATTGCAATAAAAAGTCTTATCCAAATTAAAGAAATTTTTCTGCCATTATCTAAATCAGTAGTATTTATGTTTCCTGCATATTTTCAGGAAAACAATGGTATCTAACCAGTCATTTATTTTCTTATTTAATAACAATAGCTAATATCTATGAATGCTCACTTTAAAGTTTATAAAAGACTTTCTTATATTATCTTAGTTGGTTCTCACAAGAACTGCAGGAGAGGGATGCTTAATTTAGAGATGGTTAATAGAAGTTAAGTGATTTGACTATGGTCACACCCCTAGAATGTATCTGACACAAGATATTAACTCAGGTCTTCCTGAAACTGACTTCTACTTTCTGTCTACTATGCCACCTAGCATAAAACCTGGCTGACACATGAGTGTGAATGCCAACGTAGGAAATAGTTTCCAAGTTTTCCTCCTGCTGCCCATCTTTTCAGTGGATTTAATGACATCACTTTTTGAGAGCAAAGCCCATTGAAATGGGAGATTAATGACATTTGATTGCCACAAGATTAAACTGTGTTTGCTTCCCTCAAAAGGAAAGAACAGTGGATTGAAGACCACAGTCTGTTATGGCATACACAATGACTGGACAATGACTATTGTGACATTAGATGATTTAGATGTACCTTGGTGCCTTTTTATTTGGTGTGCCATTTTTAGATCTCTTACTGCCATAACAACACAATATTGTTTTAGTTGTTTTCATGACAATTAATTTTTCTCAGTCAATTTGTTCTTTGATCTAAAGACTTGCTTCTTCTCTCTGAAGTTGTTCACAATGCATCATGAGAGAGGGAACATAGGTAATAATTAAACAGACTTCAATGAGGAAAAATGAGCATTTTAAATGAAAGACTTTTATACCTTTTTTATATATTCAGTCCTCTAAAATTGATTGAAGCAACTCTAGTCTGTTTCTAACATAATACCCTCTTTCCCTTTTCTAAGTGTAGCTAAAGATCCAAGAGTTAGACTCTTCGTGATTAGTTCATGTGCTAGTAGAAATTGCCTATTCTTTTTTTTTCCTATTTTTCCTCTTTGGGAGAGGGGAGAGCTCTCAGTGACAGGGCAGGAAGAGTCCCTTTAATTTTTAGACATTCAAGCAATATTTAGTAAAGTATTTCACTCATGCTGTTGCCTTCCTAATATTTGCCCAGAAATGCCTGTATTGAAATATTAAACTATGTCTTACCTAAGTCAAGAATCTCAAACATGACTTGAGGAGTTGCTAATGTCCAGAACATTGGCAATTCATCTGTATGAAGAGCCCACATGTTACTTCATTCTCAAGTGAGCTACCACTTAAATATCACTCTTTGAATAATAATTCTTTACCCTCCAATTTACAGCACAGTGCTACTCATTCTGTTGGTAACATCCCTTACATTTGTATAGTGATTTGAAATTGTCAGAGCACTTTGATATGTTATCACATATGATCCTGGATTCAGAAAAAGAAAGAACTCCAAAGGACAGATAATGCAATCTTCTCATTTTACAGATGAGGTCCTTTCAACTAAAAATCTGTCACTCTAGTCATTTGTAGCGGCAAGCACCCCAGGGTCCACAGGGTTGCTGCCAACACAGGTTCTTGGATCTGCTTTGATAAAGGAGAGCAACTCAAAATGGGTTAGTAAGCTTACTTTAATCAGTCAAATATGTATCATTTACCTAGTTCAGGGGAAAAAGGTCAGCACCCCAAACTTCAGAATATAAAGACAGAATTATCAAGACAGAGAAACAGATCAAGTAGACAGATTTCCAAACTGTCCAACCATTACATCCATGCCAAATCAACATCTAGGTTTTTCAAAGCTGGGGGACTCTCAATAGTGGCTTCCCAGAGTTTCATATGATCAAATCACAGAATACTTCTCAAAGTGAGCCCCAAAACAAAGCTACACATCAGGGCTTATATAGCCTTCTCCTGGCTCAGAGAATGTAACAGCCTTATTGACTCACTGGCCAATCAAGAAGTATCTACTGAAAAACAAGCCTCCCACTCCAGGCTCCAGGTGCACTTTAGCCCAGGGGCAGGGAAGATCTTTAAATTTACATTCCCATTAGATTCGGCCCCAGGATCTTTCATGCCCATAGCATAGTCAATTTACTTTTGAAGTAGCACTAAACATCTCTTAGGTCACATTTTCAAGTTACAAAACTGAAGTTACCAAAGTGGCCACTGGGCCTTAAACAAAGACAAAGTACATTGCATTACCACCTCAATTGAAAACAAGAGTCCAAATAACGTTCTCTTGGGCGGAGGGGGGGTGTCCTTCCCCTCACACAGCTCCAGCCCCTGCCTCCAAGGACAGAGAAGGGGCTGGGCAACAAAACCAACAAGGTGGGGTCCCTGGGGATCCAAGGCACTTCATCCCACCCACCATAGTCACAAGTCCATCCTCCTTCTGGGTCCCAAACTGTGGGATGCAGCAAGGAAACACATTCAGTGCCCCTGCTTTGCTGCTCTGTTCTTATCTTTTCCTGTGGCTGAATTCCAAATTCCTGGGTTCCTTCTCCTCCCGCAGGTGGCAGCTGCTCCTGGCTTCTGCCCAGGTCCCGATGCAGGTCACCATTCCTGCTCTCACCTCAGCAAAGTTTGCATGCAGGCCATTCTTCTCTCCTGGTCCATGGCTCCAGAGAGTCACAGCTACCACAACTGGGAAACAAACAATTATCCCAGCCCCCATACATTCCTTTTGCTCTACAGATCCTGTTTGTGATGCCATTTTGTAGCGGCAAGCACCCCAGGGTCCCCAGGGTTGCTGCCAACACAGGTTCTTGGATCTGCTTTGATAAAGGAAAGGAAGTCAAAATGGGTTAACAAGCTCACTTCAATCAGTCAAAAATGTATCATTTACCTAGTTCAAGGGAAAAAGTCAGCACCCCGAACTTCAGAATATACAGACAGAATTATCAAGACAGAGAAACAGATCAAGTAGACAGATTTCCAAACTGTCCAACCATTACATCCATACCAAATCAACATCTGGGTTTTTCAAAGCCTGGGGACTCAACAATGGCTTCCCAGAGTTTCATCTGATCAAATCACAGAACACTTCTCAAAGTGAGCCCCAAAACAAAGCTACACATCAGGGCTTATATAGCCTTTTCCTGGCTCAGAGAATGTAACAACCTTATTGACTCACTGGCCAGTCAAGAAGTATCTACTGAAAAACATATATGTGTACAGCATATACAGTATATATGTGTACAGCATATACAGTAAGGGCTTATAAATGCTTGCTCATTGACTGACCCTATTTTTTTCGAATCTTTCTATAGTCAGGTATTATTATTCCTTTTTAACAAATGGGGAAAATTAGACTCAGATAATTTTTGGCTTACCATAGGTTATACAGGTAAAAAATGTTAAGAGTTGGAACTCAAATTTAGGATTTCTGATTTTAAGTCTAGTACCATTTTAAAAAAAAACTATTTTCCCCATTTTAGCCACAGAATAGATGCTTCTACAGACTCAAATTATATTCAATAAATAGTGTGAATTCCATCAATTGCTATAGGTATTAAATTACTGATGGCTTAGCTTTCTTCAGAAGCTTAATTTATTTTATTTTTTTTTTAAAGCAATTGGGGTTAAGTAACTTGCTCAAGGTTGCATGGCCAGGTGTTTCTGGGTAGGTGCTAAGTGCCTGAGCCTGGATTCAATCCCCAGGTCGTCCTGGCATTGGAGCCGGTGTTCTTACTCTCTGTGCTACCTGGCCGCCCCTCTTAATTTGTTTTTTTTTATTTATACACAGCCTAAACTTTCAAAACAAATTGAAGTAAAAATGAGTTTGTGTGCCTTCTTAAATTCATTTTGCTTTAATTATACTCTACAGATATCTTGCATTCAGTAACACAAAATTAGCAAATCACTACCACTAGTCAATTTGATTTTAAGGCATAGAAGGTAGGTTTATCAATTTTGCATGTGACATGGAGCCTGAAGAGACAGCAAATAAAATATGTCAAACAATAGTCCTCCAGCTGGGGATACAGATAATGGGCTGGTATAACTGGGAGAAGGAGGGTTCATGCACCAGTAAATTCTCCCTACCTCAGAGCAGGTGACTCTGTTCAGGGTAGAGGACAATGAACTTGGCAACAGAGAGTTGCTGGTGGAAGTAATGGGAATGTAAATTTTTAAGATCTTCCCTGCCCCTAGGCTAAAGTGCACCTGGAGCCTGGGGTGGGAGGCTTGTTTTTCAGTAGATACCTCTTGATTGGCCAGTGAATCAATAAGGTTGCTACATTCTCTGAGCCAGGAGAAGGCTATATAAGCCCTGATGTGTAGCTTTGTTTTGGGGCTCACTTTGAGAAGTGTTCTGTGATTTGATGAAACTCTGGGAAGCCATCGTTGAGAGTCCCCAGGCTTTGAAAAACCCAGATGTTGAAACCCAGATGTTGTTTGGTATGGATGTAATGGTTGGACAGTTTGGAAATCTGTCTACTTGATCTGTTTCTGTCTTGATAATTCTGCCTGTATATTCTGCAGTTCAGGGTGCTGACATTTTTCCCCTGAACTAGGTAAACGATACATATTTGACTGATTAAAGTAAGCTTGTTAACCCATTTTGAGTTGCTCTCCTTTATCAAAGCAGATCCAAGAACCTGGGTGAGCAGCCACCCTGGGGACGCTGGGGTGCTTGCTGCTACAGTGGATGAACTAGCCCATTTCATCGCAGAGAGATAGAAAAAGGGTTCCCTGGCAACAACGTTAGTTATCGTTGCTGTTGTTATTCTACAGGCATCATATTATGGGAAACATGGTATGTACTACCTTCATGTGTAACTATGGTGTGTAATTGTTCCCTTCATACCTTTGAAATGATTGCTGTGCTAATATCATATGAGGAAATATTGAAAGAAGCCTGGGCATTCAGTCAGAAGAACGGGAGCCTTGGGAAGAGGATGCAATTATTGTTTTCAAATAATGTAAGCTTTCTCTTGTGGAATGTCTAGAATTAGACAAATCGAATGTGTTTTTTTTTTTGTTTGTTTGTTTTTGGAGGAGGGAACTAGACTGAATCTATAGGAAAGCAAATTTCAGTTTACAAGGAAGATTTTTAATGGTCAGAACTATTCAAGAAGAAACTGGAGTGCTCTGTGAGATACTGGGCTCTCTTTTGCTGACAGTATGTGAGAGGTTGGAAAACGGTTTGGATAATTGTAGAGAGGAAGTTACCGGTAAGGAATCTCTTCTAAAACTAAGTAAACATAATAGCAGCAGTTCTGAAATACTTTTGGCAGGCCAATAAAGTTTCCTTCTTTGGCTTAGACTTTTAGAGCAGAATAGTTAGCATAATTACTCAGCACAAAACAAGGTGTGGAAGTTAACTTATACTAAGATCCTGGATGTTCTAAAGGACAAAAAGTATGCTTTGTGATCTCATAATTCAAATTATCTGTCACTTAGTTTGTGACCTTAGATAAATAACTTTACTAAGTGACAGACATGTATGGAGGCAAGGTTCAGTGTGCTGGCACACTCAACTGACCACTTTATTCATGTCTATTCTCCTGGGAACTCAATTCCTTCACCTGAAACATGAAGAGGCTAGACTTGCTGATTTCTAAAATCCCTTCCTTCTCTCACTTCTTTGATCTCTAACTAGAATATGTCTCCTAGCATGAATGGAGCAGATGCTAACAACTACCTCAACTAAGCAGAAAGTATAGACTGGAGTTTATCTAAAAATCTAGAATATGCAAATAACCTAACACTTGATGCTTTCTAGAACTACTCTGACAATATTTCTCTCATAATTCAAAGATTTGAAATTGTAGGTGGCAGAAGCCCCTGTTGCTGTCTCCTACACAGAAGGTAAACAGATTTTCTCTGTTTTCCTAACCATTTTTGTCACTATGTTTTTTTTCCATAGTGCCTACCAGCATTCTACCCTGGCAGCAACTAACTGTGCAGAAGGATGTGATGAGGTATTTTTTTTTAAAGCAATTAAATTCTTTGGCAGCTAGAGGGACCAGGGAGAGGCAAGATTGAATATCAAGTCATATTTGGCTATGGCAACGTTACCAGGGCCATGGAAGAATTTTAGGAAATAATGATGGGCCACAAAAAAATGGATCAGTAGCAATAGACAAAAATTCCATGTGCAAATTAGTAGGTTCACAGTTAATAGGTTCACTCCTAATTGCAATTCTAGCTGTGCAAAAAGCACTGGCTTCTCAGACATTTTGGCAAGACAACCCCTTCCTTAAGAATGTATGGAAACAATGTGAACCTGGGATTTTCTTCATTTCTATCTTTCCCTCGCTCACAGTATAATCATTTTCAGTTTATAATCCACCGCTGTAGTCTTTTTCTGTGCTACTATTTACCGAGTAGGCCATCATTATAATGTTAAGTAATTAATCAGGGATGAAGAATAAAACTATTATGGAACTCTAAATCATTATAAGTCTATTCAGTATCATTAAGTCTCTGACAAAGGAAAATAAAACCCATGATGAAGAGAAGAATTATAACTTTATTTGAACTCATTTAACCATGATTTTTAAATACTTATTTTTACAATCAATCAGTCTTCACTGATAAATGTCAATCACAGTCTAACAGGCTGGACTTTCTACAGGGATTAGTATTCCATAAAAGCTTTCCAGACATATCTTATGATTATTCCAGCACAATACTATTATTTTTGCTTGACCATTCCTCAGTCAGTGCTTAAGTTTGCCAGCGTAACTAACCTATATTTTACATATGGCCAGATTGTCTATAAGACAATGCCTTTAATACAGGTCATAGGATCAATCAATTAATCAATCACTCAATCAGCACATAATTGTGAAGCCTTTACTCTATGTATGTAACCACTCTGAGTTCTGGGAAGAGAAAGAAAGGCAAAAACAGATCTTATCCACAAAGAGTTTACAGTTTAATGGGGATATGTCGCAATTAAGCCAGATTAGAGATTTAGGGCTAAAAAGGACCTCAAAGGCCTCCTAGTCCAACCCCCTATTTTTTTATAGAAGAAACGAAGTTACAAAGAATATGACTTGTCCAGTCTTGTCAGAGGTGGGATTTGAACTCAGTCCCTCTGAAGAGGCAGTGCTCTTTCTACTGAATCTTTCTACCTTGAAACGGATCCATAATAATATCTAAGTAATAATTTCTTTAACTCTTGATTTTGTGTTATAATAACAACTCCCATTTGTATAGTGTTTTAGTTCTAAGTATGTGTTCCCCACAACAATACTGTGAGGCAGATGGAACAAGTTTTACCGTCTTTATTTTATAGATTTGGAAACTGAGACTGAGGCACTTGACTTGCCAAAAGTCGCTCAAGTAAAAAGTATCAGAATCAGGGCTTGAACTCAGGTCACTCACACCAAAATTCTTTCTTCCATACCACACTATGTCTCACAATGTACAACTGACTACAATATATGTAGATGGAGCAAGAGAAAGGTAGACATATAGAATAACAACAAATGCTCATTCATTCAGACTGAACTAGGGAGAATTTGAATAATGGCTTAGACTAAATTTGTGTTTCCTAAGCAAACTCTTCAAAATGTAAATTAATGGTGGAAACAAGATCAATCAGCAAACATTAAGTGGGAGAGTCACGTTTTTATTATCAATATAGTAGAAAATATTTTATTATCAATATAGTAGGAAAAACATTTAGGACATGGATTCTTACTTAATGAAACTTAAATTAGCAGAGTTAATAGGTTCTTTCCTGAGTAATTTCAGCTTTTACCTAGAGAATGAGACTTTGGAATTTAAATATCCAGTAGAATTTTTAATATAATCTATGAATTTGTTATAATACCTATGTGGCATAGAGCATAGAGTATGTGAAATGGCGATGGATATCTGGATTCAAACCCTGTCTCCAATATTTACTAGTCAGGTGACAAGACTGAGATATATCAACTCTGCGAATAAGGAGACTCCCTTAGATTTAGTTATTAAATTATAGATATGTTGCAGTTATTTTACATTTTACTATAATTTAGTAAATGTTCCCATACTAACAAAATTATAGATATATTGTAATATGTTGCCATACAAAAAAAAATCACATATCTTTGAGGAGCTTACATACTCACAAAATCGTATATCTATGACAAATTGTTGGAAGTAAAGATATATATGTATATGTGTACACATGTATGTACAAACACAAATACATACATACACACATTCGTAGACACACACTCACTTGTGGCTCCAAGAAACTGCAGTGTGCTAAGAGGCCACACCTCAGTAAGTGATCTAGGCAGATGGGTTAAACCAGGCTTAGGATAACTGACAGGCCTCAAAACTGTTCCTGAGTTAAAAGGATGTCTACACCAAACATATGAAGATTTTCCCCAGCAGAATAGTTGAATGAGAACAATTTGCTCCAATGGCAAGAAGGCTACTAAAGTAAGCACTGCCAAGCACTTGGAACTTGGTCAAGCATCCAAGGTGCCACGCTCATTCACTACAACCTAGGTCATTGCCAGTAGTCTTGATTTTTGTCCTGACATTGGACTCTGATGGCTCAAAAAGAGAGAATGAGGCTGACAATTTTCTGCAATTCTGCCTCACTTAAATCAAATTAACTTGCAAGTCATCATTTGTGATGTCATTGTTTCTTTTTAAAAACAAACAACAAATACCACCACATCTGTTAGTGTATTCCAATATGAGTGTTATATTGCCATCGTTTCCTTGCTTAATTTGATGCTTGGAACACAGTAAGCACTTCATAGGTGCTTGTTGTTGGTGATGATGATGATGATTATCTCCATTAAGTTTAGGATGGCTATTCTACTTATGTTTCATTTGTAGAACCTCAGGTTCCAATAAAAATGATATGTTATTAAGCTAGTAAGTTTTAAAATAGCCTTAAAATATCATCAATTTACAGTATTAACTGTTGGTAGGGAAAAATAGAATCCACTAAGGGGTTAATGTTAGCTTGCAGTCTGTCACCTTCTTTTTTCCTCCAGGTATTTAATTATAATCAAATCCTGCTGAAACACTAATACTGAGGAAAGGAAGAGAATACTTTTTTTTTTTTCCCTTGGCTTCCACTGTTATGAAAAAGATGCATTATACATCACTATATTCACAGGGGGAATGATTTGATCTGCAGCATAACTAAATCTATGGTATAGTAGGGTGTTTTAAAATGATTTTTTACTGCTGCTCATAAATGTTAGTATTACATCCCTGTAGGATGTTTGTGCTACATCTCCCAAGAGAGATTAAGGAATTTGATGATCTGTGAATTACTTACTACTAGTATTTAAACTTGGAAACTCATGTAAAGCAAAAAATACAATTTATTTGTAATTTTTTAGGAGGTAGTCAAAATTGCATTTACCTCCTATGACATTTTAGTCAAAACTGGTTCAAGGAAATAGAGGACTGCTTCTCTACTAAAACTAAAAGCAACTAAAAGATAAAACAGTTCAAACTTCCAATAACTTCCAATACTGATTCTTTTTTTTTTTTTTTTTTGCTTTTTGGAGGGCAATTGGGATTAAGTGACTTGCCCGAGGTCAAATGGCTAGGGCTGTGTTTGTGTGTGTGTGTGTGTGTGTGTGTGTGTGTGTGTGTGTGTCTGAGGCCAGATGTGAACCCAGGTCCTCCTGACTGCAGGGCCAGTGCTCTCTTCACTGCACCACCTAGCCACCCCTCCAACACTGATTCTTTAGGTTTAGCAGGTAGTCTGAGTTTTTCCTGGGTCACTTTTCTTTGGTGCTTGCCCCTTATGGTATTTGGAGAAACGTGGACTTGTTTTGGTGGCACTAATTGTGTTCAGCTATTTTTGAATTGCTGAATCTATATAAACTAAAATAATCTCGTAACCTCACTGGCTACTCAGCAAATTTCAGTGAATTCCTACTGATGTCTTCCAAATAAGGTTCAAGCTCCTTTACTCACCATTCAAGGTGGTAGATAGGAGTGGTGAAAGGAGGTAAGGTTTCAGTGTTGATGGTGGTAATAATTCAATTTTTTTTCCCCACTCCCAAAATTTCTTGAGATCCAACACAACCCTCACTCACTCAAATCAAAGTCAATTGCAAGTCATTTCATCATTTCCTGAAATGAAATTTCCATGGTCCTCTTCGAAAATGAAGGACAAGCACAAGACTCAAAAATATTTTATAATCCTTGAAAAAACAAAACAAGAAAACGCAAGCCCTTATGCCTTAATATACTGTACTTGCTTTCCATGCCACTGTTGCAGCTTGGGAGAAGACAGATAATATCACGTCCTTCATATCCAACAAAAACACCAACAAAATTGGTTTAGATATTTAGACTATAATTGATGAAATAACAAATCTGTAGAAACTGATTTTTTAATGTTCCAATCTAATAGGAACTATCCAGAAGGGACAAAACAAAATAAGACAACAAAAGCCTTTTCCTCAAGGGATCTGAGTTTCTCAAAAGATTAAATTGAATTTCCTTATGTTTTTTTTTTTTTTTTTTTTACCAGCTTGTTTGCATCTGTAATGGGAATGTAAATTTAAAGATCTTCCCTGCCCCTAGGTTAAAGTGCACCTGGAGCCTAGGGTAGGAGGCTGGTTTTTTCAGTAGATATTTCTTGATTGGCCAGTGAGTCAATAAGGTTGTTACATTCTCTGAGCCAGGAGAAGGCTACATAAGCCCTGATGTGTAGCTTTGTTTTGGGACTCACTTTGAGAAGTGTTCTGTGATTTGATATGGATTCTGGGAAGCCGTTGTCCAGAGCCTCCCGTCTTTGAAAAACCCAGATGTTGAAACCCAGATGTTGATTGGGTATGGATGTAATGGTTGGACAGTTTGGAAATCTGTCTACTTGATCTCTCTGTCTTGATAATTCTGTCTGTATACTTTGAAGTTCGGGTGCTTACCTCTTTCCCCTGAACTAGGTAAATGATACATCTATGACTGATTAAAGTAAGCTTGTTAACCCATTTTGAGTCGCTTTCCTTTATCAAAGCAGATCCAAGAACCTGTGTTGGCAGCAAACCCTGAGGATGCTTGGGGTGCTTGCTGCTACAGCATCATAAGTTTTCTTTCTATGATTTACTTATAAGAAGCTATTGGGTGTCTGCCTTTTATGGAAAGGGGGAGGAAGAAGGTAAATTTGATAACATGTAGAACTGAAAAAAATTTGATAAAGTATCCATTTAGAATTAGTATATTCTTACTTCAAAAGGGGCATTGGCATACTTTATCAGACTAAATAGAAAAGAAAGATAGAATAGAAGAATAATGGGAGAAAGATGTCAAAACAAATCATTTTGTGTCTGCTTAGTTAGCAATTTGATGCAGACTGTATTGTCTACATCAGGTAGGGTTTATATTCCCTGCCAGTTCAGTCCCTTAAAGTTACACTGCATCACCTAACTGCTCCCTACAGGTTGTAGGAAAAGGAAAAAATTCAAGCACATTGTCTTCAGCAAAAGAACAGTGAACTAGACAAAGAGATTTCCTTAGGAAGCTCTTCCACATTTCAGTGACTATAGCTTTAAATTGTTTTCCTACAGATTCTAAAGGGGTTTTCCAAACAAATGAATTACATTATCATACTAATGAAAGCTTTGCTCCTTGTAACTGCTGCCTACAGCTTCAAAATATTGGTCTACTTTAAATAATCCAAAAGGGCAGAAAATCATTTAAAGACAGCTGAATTGTCACAGTGACATATTTGGTAACTCTGGTAATGAGACAACTTTTGTCATATTGTGAATCTTCTTCTGCCATAGCAAATGGTTCAACAAAACTCCATTTCTGCCTTTTACTGCCCCAAGGTTTTATCATCTTGCAATTCTGATGTGTATTCTGGACATTCCCATGGAATAGCATTTATTTAAGATTGATCCTGAGTAATTGTGGAAAATAATGCACTTATTGTCTTGTGAAAGAGCTCTTAAATGAAACATAATAAACCAGATTTTTTTTAAAGGGTCAGGAAAACAGGATTGCATTAGAGTGGCACGTAAATATTTTTCATTAAACTTTAAAAACAACAGCTGCTGCTCTCTTTAACAGCATGAAGATTTCACTTTATTAGATTTGGGGTGGTTAATGGCTTTAAAAGTAATTTGCAATTTAAACATGTCTGTGTCTCTTGGCTAATTCATGACTAAGATTTTTGAGTTAACACTCATTCTTATTAACAGCATTTCTCATTTTTCCCTTTTAAAGGAAAAAAAATGTATTAAAGTAGAAAAAATATTGTCCTGAATAGTTGGTTTTTTGAAATTAAACAGCAAAATATGTTTTTATCTACTAGAATTTAGATGTAACTTATGGCCTGTACTAATGAATTTCACTTCCTCCATCTCCACCCTGCTCCTTGCCCCATCCCACATATTCTCCCAAAGGCACATCCTGAAATCAAAATGCAGTTGCATAATGAAACTAAAAATATTTCTCAGGTCCCTAAACTATAATATGGTTGTATACATATATGTCTATGTACACACACACAAACACACATACACACATTTTGTGTTTATTGTGTGTATTATTTTCTCTGTTTCATTTTAATTTTCCTTTGTAGTTTAGGAAGCTATAACATTCCCATAGAGCTCTGCAAGAAGGCTATAGAGCAAAAAGTGGCTTCTTTCAAAACATGACATCACATGTGTTCAATTTGATTTCTCTCACATACTGATCTCAAAGCACTTACTTTACTGTTGTATTAAAATTTGTATTGTATTTATCAATAATAGTTTTATCATTGGGGCAGGTAGGTGGCCAGGTAGATACAGTGTTGTGTCTAGAGTGAGGAAGACTCTCTTTTTTGAGTTGAAATCTGGCTTCAGATGCTTACTATCTGTATTACCCTTGGCAAGTCACTTTACACTGTTTGCCTCAGTTTCCTCATCTGTAAAGTCAGCTGGAAAACTTCAGTATCTTTGCCAAAAAAAAAACTGCCATGAAGAGTCAGACATGTTTGAACAAAAGACTGAATTGAAGAGCTTATCATCCCCTAGTAAATTATAAGTTTCTTAGGGGCATTAATAATGACTTATTTTTTCGTGTATAAATCCAATTCTTCTTCTATATAACAGACTTCAAATATTTTAAACAGTTATCACATTTCCTATATCTTCCCTGAGGTAAATACCATTAGATCCTTCAGCCAATCCTCTAATGGTGTGATTTCAAGTCCATTCTTCAGAAACCAGGATCAAGACTTCCCTACTATTTCCTGGTCATTTCCTTATGTATTGTTAATGCACTTTTGCTTAATGGGAAGATCCTTCCCATCCATTAGTGGGCCCATGTGACCTGCTTGAGTCATGTCAAAGCCTGACTAAAATGAGTCTGTGGTAGGAGGACCTTGCCAAACAGGTAGATTAGGAAGGGGTGGAGAAGAAAGGGTGGATCAGAGATGAGAAGAAGTTGGTCAGAGCAGTTAGAACTGAAGGAGAGAGAGAAAGCAAGTAGTGAGCTGGGAGTGTTCATTTGTGGGAAGGCCTTAGCAGGGGGAAGGCTTAGGGATGATGGTGCCTCCTGCATTGTTATTGTGTATAGATTTCTTTGCTGCTATGATAGATTTGGCTTTCTGGAGTTGGGATTTGGCTTCTTGGTGCTTGAATGAATGTTTTGTTTCTGTCTTCCATGTGGAGATTATGTTTTATTTTGCAATTCAGAATTACAGCAGCATATTAATAACTGCCATAGATGTTGTGAATAATGTGTTTGTACTACACCTTACCATGCCACTTGTACTCTGGCCATCATCCTTAACTGGCCCCACTCTTACTCTAATCTTTTATTCTGCTCCAGAGAGTCTAGGTTTTGTTAGATACATTTACACTGCATCTTGCCCAGAATAAAACATTCATGCTACTTCTGAACCAATTCCTCATGATACTACTTCCCATTTAGATATTTGAGGGCAGTGCTTGGAACATTATGATTGTTTAATAAATGTTCTGTCCATTAAGCTGTTTGTCTGTCTGCCTAGCTATCTCTCTTTAATGTCTTGGTCATCCTGAATTGGGTTAATAATAGCTTTTCAGATTCATTCTCAAAATGGTATGGGCAGAAGCGAACACAATACTTCAGGTGTAGTCTGGCTACATTCCAGGTGTTTTGTGATGCTTCTGTACCTTACTTCTCTTACTGTAGGATAGTATTGGTTATTTTTACTTTGACTGCTGACTCCTAATTAGCTTGTAATCTATTGAAGTTCCCAAGTCCTTTTCATATAAAATATTCTCTAGCCACATCTTGCTAATCAATTGATTTTTGGAACCCAACTATAAGATTTTACATTTATTCCTTTTAAAATTTCATTAAAAAATTAAATAACTGATTCTGTATATATAGGACAATCTCGGATTGTAATTCTGACATTCAAATGCTTTAACTATTTCTTCAATTCTAATGCTACAGGTTTTCTGTGTCTTTCCCTCTCATTGCTAAAAATTGTGAACAGAGCAGATACACTGATCTGCTTAAAATTTAACAAGAATTCTTTAAACATTTACTATGTACAAAGCACTTTGCTAAGTGTCAGTAATTCTCAGGAAAAATGGAGAACAACTTCTGCTTTCAAAGAGCTTGTATTGCTATCGATCCATTAATACACATTTTGCAGACATTCACCAGGTTCCCCATTCCACTTAATTGCACTACCCTTGACCGACATCACTCCAAATGACTTGTTGAATTTCAGGTATACTATGTCCCTGTCATTCCTCTGATCTAGTAACTCTGTCAAAAAGGAAATGAGAATAATCAGGCATTACTTGATAGTGGCAAATCAGTTCTTGAAATAGTGATCTTCACTTTCTTTTATCAGCATTCACAAACTAATGCTTTCTAGAACTTTACCAGCAATCATTAAACTTATTGACATGTATTTTGAAGGCTTAATGTTGTTTCATATCAAGTTCACTGACATCATTTGAAGAATTCACCCTTTCTTCCCTTTTTGAAAAAAAAAAGGTACACTTAACCAACTGAGAGCAGTTAATCAGCAATATCCACACTTTATTTCAATAAACTTTGATATGGCTCTCTAGATCTAGTGCCTTGAATCATTGTTAAGTGTGGATACACTGAGTCATACCATCTCTTATTTTGAGTTTCAATTCCCTGTTAATATCTTTGCTTTATCTTTTCCAGCCTGAAGACCATTCTTCTTGCAAAAGGAAAGAGAAGCAAAAATAGAGTACTTTTGTCTTCCTTACAACATTTATTTTCTTCTTTTCATGCTAAAGAAGAGATTTAGACTTTCGCTGCTCATTCTATTCCCCACAAAATCATCTAAAAGCAAAGGAAGATTTTCCCCCTCCCCCTACCATTTATTGAAAGCCTCATCTGTTTCTAGGCTTTAGGGTTTTTGACAATATTCTTATAGGACTATGCCACTTTTAAAAAATGTCTACTCAGTTAACAAGACTTGCTTGGAAGCAGGTCTTTACAACATCTGAATTGGTGAATGAGTTTTCTAAGCAGCTACACTGATCTCTTTAGTCAAACTTTTTCTTTTCTTTCCAAATTACTATGATGGTAGAAAATTCACATCCCCTTCTATTTATGTACTAGATTCTAAGGAATAAACATAAGGAAGTTGATGGAATTCTTCAGAACTCCTAAAAAACAGGAAACATTTTAGACATAGAATGTAAGGAGAACTCCCCACTCTCTCATATCAAGCACATTTGTCTTACTCGTTTGTGCACTAAATCGTTACAAATTCTACTTAGCCACGTGTGTATGTGTGTGTGTGTGTGTGTGTGTGTGTGTTTACTAGTGTAGTCATACAAGTCAGTCCAGTACCTTGGATCTATGGCAAATTAGGCGAAGTCTGAAAAAAAATAAACTGACAAGCCTAACAAAAAGATAATAAGTTCTACTTGTCATTTCTATTGTCCATTTTAAAAAGGCAGATAGGTGTTCAAGTGGATAGAGTGATAATCTTGGAGTCAGAAAGAGCTGAGTTGAAATCCTGCCTTAAATGCTTACTAGATATATGATCTTGGTCAAGTCATATAACCTTTCACCCTCAGTTTCTTCATCCGTAATAGCACCTATCTCACAGGGTTGACAACCACAAAGATAGGGAGGGGATCAAATGAAATGTAATGCATGTAAAGCACTTGTAAAACTTAAAAAACTATTTAAATGCTAGTCATTATTGCCAAGATCATTGTTCTTCTGTCCTTTTTGTTGTGAGGACCAAATGAAATATTTGTAAAGATTTTAGCACAGTGTCTTTAATAAATGCTTTTCTCCTTTCTGAAAAAGCATAAGGGTGAGAGTATTTCAGAAGTATTTGGACTAAAGTTAGGTATAATTTCTTTTACTTTAGCTGCATGGAATAATAAAAGAAGTGTAAGAAGTATTATCCATATTTTACAGGGGAGGAAATTGAGGTCAAGTAACTTGCCTAAGATTACACAGCTAATAAGTAGGACTCAAATTTAGGTACTTAGAGCCCAATTTCAGGGATTTTTCTCTTATACTGTTTTGTAACTGTCTCTCTTTGTAACATAGTTCTTTTGCTGCTGCTGTTGCTGCTGATTGATCAAAGCTTTTATACACACATATAAAAATAGACATGTAAATATGTGTACATAAAAATGCACGTACACGTATATGTATATGCACATGCATACATACACACATACATACATATATGTGTGTGTAGATATGGATATGTGTATGGAACCAAGATTGGTGATTTTACTTAATTCAAGTTGATATGCCTTTTAGTGATGATTCTACTTTTACTAATGTAGTCATTTTGTTTACCTTTCTTTTAGTTCTACTTTGTTTTTCCTTTTCAGCTCATACAACGTTATCCAGTAACATATTATTCTTGTGGAAAGCCATGAAAAATGAAGAAATTAAAAGTTAAAAGGGGAAGTCCTTTATACCCTGTGAGGGTTTAAAAAGACGTGACTGTTGTTGTGGTGCTGGTGATAACCCTCCCTTTATAATGCCAGCCAAGGACACATTCCTCAGTTCCCCCACAGTCTACAATCACATGAAAGCAGAAACTGAAAATAGCATATCCAAAGGCACGAAAGTGGGAGGTTGGATCATTTCGATTCTGTCCCTGTGGTACATTAAAGAGAGAAGGGAAGTCGCTAGAAAGGAACCTGGTACTGCTTTCTCTTCCTATTTTGCCTCTGCTCAAATTATTTTAGCTTTATTAAAATATCTTTATCTAAGCAACTATTAATTTTCTTTCTGAAATATCCTTTTTGTGCTCAATTTAACAAACAGAAAATTAAATGAGTATTTTCAAATCTCAATAGAAGGAATAGGATTGTACAGAAAACTGAAGTTCTTTCCTAAAGACAGCCTTTTTTCTCTTTTAAGTATCTAATAACAACATGGAACTCACAACTGTTTTTTTCTTTGCTTTTTTTTGGGGGGGAGGCAGGGCAATTGTGGTTAAGTAACTTGCCCAAGGTCACATGGCTAGTAAGTATTAGTGTCCAAGTCCAGATTTGAACTCAGGTCCTCCTGACTCCAGGGCTAGTACTCTATCACCTAACCTCCCCACAACAGCTAACTCTCAAAGCTATCCTGCTTATCTATGTTTTATTCTGCCTTCTCATCTTTTATTATCTCTGCATTTTTAAAAGTGTTTCTATGAGTCAGTCCTCTCTCTCTACCTCTTTCCCTCTCTCCCTCATTCTCTCTCTCTCTCTCTCTCTCTCTCTCTCTCTCTCTCTCTCTCTCTCTCTCTCTCTCTCTCTCTGTCTCTGTCTCTCTCTGTCTCTGTCTCTGTCTGTCTGTCTGTCTGTCTGTCTGTCTGTCTGTCTCTCTGTTTCTCTCTGTCTCTCTCTCTCTCTCCCTCTCCCCCCTTTTTCTCTCTCACCTTTGATACTCCTGACTCTTGTCAACTATCTTCCCTCAATGGAAAAAGTAAAACACCCATATCAATATACCTTTATACAATTACCATTGTAAAAAAAGAGCAAAACACAGATACGTATGAACAACACCCACATGTATGTAAACATATATGTGCAGAGAATGTATATTTGCATGTGTGTGTATATATGATATTTACATATATTTTGTGCATATATATGCATGAAAGATATATGCAGTGGATGTGTATATATAGAAGTATGAGTACATGCATGCATGTATGTATATGCTTACACATATATTTAAATGTCTAAGCAAAACATATGTTTATGTATATGTATGTTTGTACACATATACATAATATATTTACACCTAAAATGTGTCTGTAGTTATATGTCTACTTCTATATATTGTGTGTATGTGTATATCTGTGTATTAAAATTCTTTACATTGTGTCCATAACTTCTCTGCAAGGATATGGGTAACAGGCTTCATAATAAGTCCCATAGAATCATTCTGGCCATTGCATTGATCTGAATAGTTTTTTCAATTTATTTTTCTTTAAGATGTTGTTAGTTATAAGTTGCTCTCATTCTCATCACTTCACTCAGCATCAGTTCATATTAGTCTTCTCAGGTCTCTCTGAAATCTTTCAACAGTTTTAATGGTACAACAATATTTCATTACTTTAATATAATTTTAATCATTCCCCAATTCACAGAAACTCCTTTAGTTTCCCTTTTCTTTGTTATAAAAACAAGAGCTACTACAAATATTTTTATGTAGATGTAATTCCTTTCCTCTTTCCTTGATTTCTTTAGGATTTGGATCCAATAGTGGTATTTAAGTGTAGTAGGTCAAAATCGTTTAATGACTTTGGGGTCATCATTCCAAATTGATTTACAGAATTGCTGGAGCAATTGACAGTTTGACCAATAATGCACCAATGGTCCTCTTTTCTTTGAGTCCTCTAAGAAGGGCAGTATAATTTACTTTGTCATATTTGTCCACCTTAAGCAAGAGAGATAAACCTCAGCGTTGTTTTAATTTCCATTTCTCAGTGATTTGTGCCCAGTCTCTGCTAGAGACCTCTGAGTTCACGTTGACCTGTTAACCACAGTTGGTCACATAGTACCTTGACTCTGACGTAGTGATGCTATTTTGGTCCTCTTCAAGAATGAAGGGCAACAAAGATAGATGGATAGATAGATTGATAGGTCGTTAGATATATATATATATATATATATATATAATCTTGTAATAAAAATAATCCTTTTTAATCTTTTGCGATCTTTTATATCCCTAATTTGTTCATGAATTCTTTCTTGTGTTTAAATCCAAAAGACCATGTCTTACTTTCCTCTATTTTTTTATGTAAACGTTTATATTCAGATCAAGTAATCATTGGAATTCTTGGTATGTGGTATGAGGTGTTGTTCAAAGCCTAATTTATTCTAGATTGTGGCTTAGTTTTCTCAGCAGTTTTTGTGAATAGAAAGTTTTTATCCCAAAAGTTGAGATCTTTAGATTCATCAGAATTTAGGATATTACATATTATATATGTTTGTTTCTATATGTCACATACACAATCTGTCTCACTGATCAAGTTTCTCATATTTTAAATAGAAGCAAGTAATTTTGATAATTATTGCTTTATAATATGCATTGAGATTTTGTATTTCTTCCATTACTTCTTTTGAGATTTGACTTTTCCTTTTTCTAGAAGTCTGTTATTACATTTTCTCACTTGATATTTGTTTGTTAGTTCGCTTGGTATAGTACTGAATAAATAAATGAGATTAAATATTATTTACATTTTGTTATATTGGCATAGCCTCAACATGAGCAATTACTATTTCTACACACATGAATGTCTGTTTTTATTTGTTCAAATAAAGTTTCATATTTCTATATAGTTCCTGTGTAATAGTCGATAGATCCCCAAACATTTCATAATACTGTATCTATCTTGAATAGAATTTCTCTTTCTCTCTTTCCAGCTGTTTTTTTTGTAGGAGCTATACAGAAATACTAATGATTTGAAGGGGTTTATTTTATATCCTGCAACTTTGCTAATGTCATTTATTGATTCTATTTTTTTTTTTTACTTAAGCATAGGGATAAAATAGAGCATCATATTGTTTGCTAGAAAAAACACAGTTTTATTTCTTCTCTGCCCATGTCCTGGCCTTTAACCCAGCTATGACTCTGGTAAGGCCTGCATAAGAACCTGGCTGTCTGTCTGCTGGTCTAGCCCTATCATTTTCTTTGTCTAGGAAGTGGTTTGTCTGCTCCCTTATCTGGGCACTGGTCTGGTCATGTCTTTTTCAGTGTCTCTGCACTGCTCTGTTTTATGCCTACCATTTTTTTTTGTCTTTTCTCAAAGCATCTTTAGGTTACTGGTAGTATTTTTGTATAATTGTAGAATGGATGAAAAAGCTTAAATGTTTTTGTTTTGTTTTGTTTTGTTTAACATTTTTCCTTCTGATACCATTATAATTTTATTAAGGTTTGAGTGAGATCTAGTCTCTCCTACATCTTTTCCCATTGTCAAAAACACAAGTATCTCACCTCTCTTCCAAGCACACACACACACACACACACAACTTGAAGAGAGGTAAAATAGGGATTAAAAATTGCATACTATGTTTCAGGAGTGTATTAACTCTGTCCCTTCTTGGGGATTTCATTTCTCTGTATGAGAATGACTAACTATGTTCAGTTATTGTATTTTAGATACACTTCCATTAAAACAACCACCACAACAATCAAATGCCCCCAAAGGCATTAAGAGTCAAACAGTGACATATGGGCAGCCACAATTGCTAGTCAAAGAAAGATATAAGTTGTGAAGAGAGCAGGAAATCCAGAAAAAGAAAAGGGACATTGAAATCTTCAAAAGGGTTCCAGGCTGTCCACAGATTGTTTTTGTTGCTTTCAAAAAACAAAAAAACAGCTTTCAGCCTGTTCTCCCTGATGAACTGGAAAAGTTCCCCACATTAGGGCAAGGAATGGCAACAAAAGACAGTTGTGAGATTTAATACATCTTTCAGATGAGGAATTATTCTTGTATAAACACACTGCAGTGTGCTTTCAGGCCATATAATGACCCCTGACTTTACATTAGACTATTGTTAATGAGTTGACAATTTCGTAACAGACTAAAGGGTGTTCATATATATACACGTAAATATACTCATAGATATACACATGTGCATGCACATACATGTATATAGGTATAGAGATGGCATATATGCATACACATGTAATGACAAACAAATACGAATTTTGTATATGAATGCATGTGAATGTGTATGTGTGTAAACACAAGTGTATTTATGTGTTTTCTATGTATGTGTGTGCATTTATTTATAAAAAGCTGAATTTTGCTTTACTGAATTAATGTGGATTAAAGAAAAGTAAAGAAGTAACAACTTCATTCCTCAATTAAGCCCTTCATTTCTTCCTTTACAATACCATACAGTTCCAGTGGTTTTTGAGAGGAAAAATCTCATTTCAAGCTCTCAAAAGCCATCAGTGATATGTATTGCCAGAGAAAAGTCAATTAACTTCATTAACTTACCTTCTATTAATCATGGGGGCTTGATTCAGTGTCCACAAACCACTGATCCACCTGCCTTGGCTGCATGACAACATTTTATAACTTGATTATTTCTGCTTACCAGAAATGACAGGCCTTTTTTGCTCCAGACAAATCAAGTTTCTAAACCTGTTATTTCCTCTGTTATGTTCCTCAATATCTCTTTCAAAGACTAGTCAAAAATTTGGAAAAGTGGAATAATCTTTATTGATGAAAAGTTAGTAATAGAATGTACATTCCTTTAGGGAAGAGCACTTTCATTTTTGCATACCCAGCTCCTGGAACAGTACTTTGGAAATGGAAATAATGCTTGTCAACTGATAATTGATTCAACATTAATTAATTGACAACTTGATTAATTAATCAATCAATTGGTTAACAACAAATTAATGATTTGTTGATTAAATTATTAAACATGAATTAATTCAACAAGTTAAGGAGATTTATCTCACTACTTGGACATCATGAACTAGTTACAAAAACTTTGTACTCACACTGAATTTTATTTACCTTTAAGGGACAATGAATTATTTGTGACATTTTGAAAGTCAGGTTCATTCATTCCTTCAATAATTGTTTAAGTACCTACTATGAGGGGGCTGGTGGAACAGCTGATATGAGTATTGGTCCTGTAATCAGGAAGATCTGACTTCAAATTTAGCTTCACTTACTAGCTGTATGACCCTGGGCAAGTCACTTAAGTTTACTTCAGTTTCCTCAACTACAAAATGGGGATGATAATAATAGTATAATAATAATAATACCTACCTTGTACTGTTGCTATGAGAATCATATGAGTTAGTAATTATTAAAAACTTTTAGCATGGTACCTGCCATATAGTAGATAAATAATAGTGTATAAATACTTTTCTTCTCTCTCGGTACTGTGGTCTGAGAACTATCCTATGGCCAGGGGAAAGGTACAAAGCTAATTAAGTCTTGATTCCTTGTAATGGGAATGGGAATTTGAATACCTAGGGGAGTTTGAAGACCTTCCCTGCTTTCTAAGTACAGTAGGTCCCCTAACAGGTTGACTGTAATCACATGGAGCCTGTGATAGGAGAAATTTGCTGAAGGGTGGAGCAGAGGCACAGGAAGCTGGGAGTCAGAGCTAGAGAGACAGTGGGAGAAAGAGGAGATCAGGCAAGGAGACAGAGAGGTTTGTGAGTAAATACTGATCTTGTATTGGTTTGTGGGAAAGACAAAGGATGGCAAGGCTCTCTGTTACATTGTGGTGGGTGCATT
The DNA here is from genome assembly GCF_028583685.1 of Petaurus breviceps papuanus. Taxonomy (NCBI): domain Eukaryota; kingdom Metazoa; phylum Chordata; class Mammalia; order Diprotodontia; family Petauridae; genus Petaurus; species Petaurus breviceps. Next base: position 3,807,896 of record NW_027185653.1, read on the forward strand.
AATTTTTATGTTGCTTTGATGGATTTGGTTTCCTTGTGTTGGGATTTGTTTTTCTGTTGACCAAATTAAATGCTTAATTTCTCTCCTCTATATGGAGAGTTGTTTTTTAATATTTTGTGATCAAGAACTATATGGGACTATTTATAGTCATGGTTGGTGCTGTAAATATTGCACTGGCACTATATTTCAGCATTCATAGACCTTATAATCTAACAAAAGATATATGACTAATGCATATGCAAATCATTGTATCCTTAAACCTATATTGACATCAGGAAATATATTCCTCTAATTTTATTTGTAAATTCCTGTTTATTCTAATACACTTTACTTAGCTGCCCATGCTTGAAGTCTTGATATGATCTTTGACTCCTTATTCTTGATTTTCATATCCCATCAGGTACTATATCTTGTTGAAACTATCCCTCTATTATCTCTTTAATTAATGGTCTCTTTTCTATTTCTGTTGTCCCCACCTTAATCTAGATTTTCATTACATTCCATGGGATCTATATTTTAATTAGATAATCCAAGCACATATGCTAAGTGAAGATGAAATAGATTCATAATTCATGGCATTTGCAGATTTCTGGAGAACCAGTTGACATTTGTGCTTCCAGACTGACTATGTGGCTATAAATTTTAGGATCAGCTTCCTGAAAATATCTCATTTCTTGAATATGAAAGTATTAATTCCAAATTTGTTAGAGCCAATCAAAGAGTTGTAGCAATTGCTTAGAGGATGCAGGTATTGAAATATACCCTCTCACAGCACTTTTTTTCTCAAGGTATAAGCTTTTTTTCTCCTTAAATCATATGGATAGTTGCATCTTATTTCTACTTTTCTGGTGGAGACCCAGAATGTAATAGTTCTATAGAAGTAAAATTGTACAGGAAAAAAAGTAAAATCAAATCCTGGTAAAAATATGTTATGTTCCATTTATTGTGAAGCTTTATGGTACTGTGGCTAGAGGGTGGGCCCTGAAACTAGGAAGACATATCGTCATGAGTTCAGACACTTACTGGCTGTGTGACCCTGGGCAAGTCACTCCACCCTTTTTGCTTCAGTTTCCTCATCTGTAAAATGATCTGGAGAAGGAAATGGCAAACCACTCCTGTATCTTTTCCAAGAAAACCTCAAATCCCATCATAAAGTGTCACATTTTACTGAAAATTACTGAACTTCAATAAAAATATGTCAGAAATTTTCTGGGAAACTATTTTATGGAGTCCTTTGGAGAATATTCATTAAGAAGAATCAGATATGTCAATATAATTTTTAGAAATTAAAAATGTGCTCTGTACTTTAAATTAAACTCTGTACTTTTAAAGTAAATTATAGGCCTCATATTGGTATTGAGGAGTTGAAGAATGAAAACAATTGAATAACTTTTTAGACATAATTCCATATTACCTTCTGTACCTAGCTGTTCCAATAATACATTAATGTATCCCTTTTTCCTTGGCAATTTAAATGTTTATTTTCCTTTCTACAGCTTTGTCAAACAGAGAGGTGTGATTTGGAACCTGAATTGCTTTAATTTTCATTTCTCTAATTTTTAATGATGTGGAATGCTTTGAACATGACAATTGATAGATAATAAACTTAGAAGAGAGAATAGTCACTGGAGAAAAGTAGGTAATAACAAAAAGGATTATAACCCTTCCCTGAAGTTTGACTGGAAAAGATGGGGTAAAACATGATAAACTGAGAGAATAGCAAAACCATGGGAAAGTTATATTATTAGCATTTTAAAATTTATTTTCTTGTGAGTTTGTTTAGGATGGGGAGTCATAGACAGGTTTGTAAGTGGCAGAGAAGCCAGTAGAGAGAGAGAGTAAATATTAGAGAAAGAGAAAGAATGATAGAACATTCAGTAAAAAACAAATAACTTTGCCTTGGAAAAGAGAAGACACACTTCTACAGGCAACTAGTGCAGTAAGGGCCTGGAGACAAGGAGACAAAATCTGGGCTTATATATTTATTAGTTATGTGATCCTGGAAAACTATTTGTCTCTAACTACCTTAATTTCCTCAACTGTCAAATGGGGATAATAATATCGCCTACCTCTTTGTAAAGATAATGGGAGTTACAAGATCTTCCCTTCCCCTGAATACACCTGAGGGAATTTGAAAATCTTTCCTGCTCAGAAGATATTCCCTGCCACTTAATGTAATGACATGGGACATGTGGTGGGTGGATCTTGCTGAAGGGTGGAACAGAGCCGACAGGAAGCTGGGATTCAGAGCAACTAGCATGGTGGGAGAGAGAGGATGCAGACAAGCAGAGAGCTAGGCTTGTGAGTGTTTGTTTACAAGAAAGCTAAAGGATAGAGTTGCTCCTTCCTATGTTATAGTGTATTAACTTCTTTGTTGCTATGATGGATTTGATTTTTCTTATGTTGGAATTTGGTTTTCTGTTGTCTGAATAAATGTTTTGTTTCCTTCTTATATATGAAGAGTCTGTTATATTTTGTAATTCAGAACTTTGCTGGTATATTCATAGTCACTGTTGGTGCTATGCATATTGTGTGGGCACTACATCTGGAAACATGGATAGGATCATCAAATATTGGACCTCTATTTGGAGGCAAAAGGGCTTTAGAAAAAGAAATGCATATTCCAGGATGGGAGAATTTACCTTATTCCTCTCTAGCAAGGAATGAACTAAAAATACAGGGCTCTTTGAAAACTGGAAACTGAGGCTACAGAAGAGAGAACCTAGAGTTTTAGAAACATCTTTGCAAGGGATACCAATAAAAATAGGGAAAGAACTGGAAGGAGTATGTAGAAGAGGCTGGGCCTCACTAACAGGTTACTGTATTATGTGTAAAAGCAGAGACTAACTGCTTCAGGAGAAAACTCAGAAGGAAAGGGAGTTAGCTGACTTGTATGGGAAACTTCCTGTGCCACAACATTTGGGCTCTCCTTCAGAAGAGCAAGTTCAGAGGTCTCAGGTGGAATAAGTGTGTTTGGCTCAGAAAAAGAAGTAAATAATAATAATAATAATGGGGCAGCTAGGTGGCACATTGAATAGAGTATGGGCCCTGGAGTCAGGAGCACCTAAGTTCAAATCTGGCCTCAGACACTTAACACAAAAAATAGCTGTGTGACTTTGGGCAAGTCACTTAACCCCAACTGCCCTCCAAAAAGCCAATAATAATAATAATAACAGGAATGCACATGCAGCTTTGTCAGAGGCTGAGCCTAGTTGCCATGGAGACCACTGCCAGGAGAATGTGTGGGAGGAAAATGGAACAATGTTAGATGAGGAGGCTATCATGGCAGAAGTTCTCTCCATACTAAGAAGAAAGCACAAGAATCAGGGAGACCAAAAAATGTTCAGGGAAATAATTTAGGATTTCACTCAATAGGAGGTTACTGATATATTAAGCAGATTCACCCAAAGGATGGAAGAATCTCTGGTGTCTTGGATGGTGAGAATCAGGAATGAGTGGCCCAGAGGAGTATGTGTAAATAGCGTGGGTTGCTTGAAATTTATAAGTATTTGTTGGAATCATTTTGTCCAGCAAGTTTTTAGATATTTGCATATTCCAGGGGGTAAAAATATGATCAATCTATTAGATTTAGCTGCTGAGGGATGCAATAAAGTGTATAGCACTGATTCTCTGTGGCCTAGTGGAAATAGACCTGATATTTGCTTAGAGACTGTATGAGAAAGTTAAAGGAGGAGGTCAGGAAAACTGCTATTATGATGGGAGATGCTGAGGCTTATCACAATACCCCCTTAGCAGTTTCTCATGGAAATATCATACTGAAGACAGCTCCTCCTGCTTATAAGCACCTAATTTTGACTTTATTATTTGGGGAAATAGTGCACCCTCTTTTGTGGGTGCTGGATAATATTTCACAGTTAAGTTATAGAAGAATGGGAAAAAGATAAATTTTGTCGAGAGAGAAGAGTAAATAGCCAGTGGAATCAAAGTCAGAATAAATTGAAAAGAAAATTGTTTAAGGCTCTATTGAGAGCAGGGGGAGAATTTAGAAGAATAGGTGATATTCCAACTAATGAACTATATAAGTTGTATCAAGAAAGGGGCATAATTCTAGGCAGAATAGGGAAGTAAGGACTGCCCCTACAGATCCTCCTGAATCCTTGTATCCAAGTTCATCACACTTTCAGGGAGAATAAGAAATTGACCAAGCCCAAGCTCAGATTAAAGAAACAGAGGATTACAGACCCCATATCAATTTGACCACATATTGGAAAAATGGATCAAATACTGATTGATACTGTGGTGTAGGCCTCCATTACATATGAGAACCCTGCTAAATTCAAACATAGAGTTACCATCACAGGATTGGGAGGGGCTGGAATATCAGCTAGAGAAGTTAAACGAAAGGTGAAAATTGGACAATTACCTAAGAAAGAATATACTGTGGTAATTTTACCTATTACTGAATACTTCATTGGAATAAATTTATTGAGAGATATGACTATAAATTTAACTGAAAGGAGATACCAATTTGCAGTAAGGAAGAGAGGAATTAATACAGTTTTAGTGGGAAAAATAAAAATGGACTCAATCACTTTACCTGAAACTTCTGAAATAATTATTTTAAATCAGAATCATGTGTCAGATGGGCAAGATGAAATTATCAATACTCTACAGGAATATGTCAAGGCAGGAGTGTCAGTCCCTACAACCACTCAATAGAATAATCATGTCTGGCCAGTACAAAAGTCAGATGGGACATGGAGAATGACAGTGGATTATAGACAATTGAATAAGGTGATTCCTTCCTTTTATGCTGCTGTTCCAGATACCATTACTTAATAGTAAGGATCCAGAAATATGATGGGAATTGGTACACAGTTATTGATTTAGCCAATGCTTTCTTTACTATCTCAATAGATTCTAAAAATTGGGACCAATTTTCTTTCACTTGGCAGGGCAAGCAATATACTTTTATCTGCTTGCCACAAGGATATCTGCACAGCCCCACTATTTGTCATAGGATTGTGGCTGAGCATTTGGATGAATTATATCTATCTGGTGTACAGCTTACTCACTACATAGATGATATTATGATACCGAAAAAATGTAAAAGAAGTGGAGAAGAGTTTGATGCTTTTAATTGAGTATATGAAAAGCAAAGGATGGGAAACTGACCTTGCAAAGATTCAAGGGTAAGCTCAAAATGTAAAATTTGGGGGTATACAATGGAATAAGGTTCTGTGAGATATTATCCTACAAGTCCAACAAAATTCAGAATTTTCCTATCCCTACCAATAAAAAAGACGTACAAAAGTTTAGAGGATTATTTGGACATTGGAGGCATCACATTCCACATCTGGGATAGGTTTTGAAACCCTGCTATGAGGTTACCAGTAAGAAATATGAATTTGATTCAGAACTTGAGCAGAGTAAAGCTTTTGAAGAAGCCAATGCTGCTGTACAATTGGCCCTAGATTTATGACCTATGCCTGGTGGAATTAAAAGTGACTGTACATGATTAATATGCAAATTGGACTTTATGTTAAAAACATCAAAGCAAAAATGTACCTTTAGGATTCAGGTTTAGGAAGCTTCCTAAATCTGGAGTTGACTATACACCCCTTTTGAAATGCAGTTGTTAGATGCATATTGGTCTTTGGTAAAGACTGAACAACTGACTCTGGGCCATGAAGTTATAGTAATGCCCAGAATCCCTATATCTACCCTGCTTCTGGTTATTGTCTTCTTGTTTCTGTTTGGCTTTTTGTCTGTTAAACTTGTTTGTGAGATTTATTTCCTACAGGTTCAGTACCTTCCACCTGATTGCTTAAGCTGGATGTCAAACAACTGTGATGTGTCACCCCTGGACCTGGTGTCCACCAAGCTCCAGATGCCAGCTAAAGAACTGACCCCTCGAATGGGACCTCTTGGGCCAAGGACAGCTCCACATCAATTTTCAGCAGGAATTAGCTATTAGAAGAAGAGACCTTTACTCATTACCCCAAGATTTTGAGCCCCATTTGTTCAAGGGGAGATTTTGTGTTGCTTATGCTCAAGCCTCAACCTAAGATACTGTTTTATGTGCTTATTTTGTGTTATCCCTGTTATATTGTTGTAAAGTTCTGTTGAAACCAGTTACCCCTAAACTCCCATTAACTTAATGAAATGTATTGTTAATGTAAAAACTTGATGAAAGATATTGGGCCCAAATTTAAGGCTAATGGGAATTTGAAGATCTCCCATGCCTCTTAATAGGCCTAAGAGATTTTGAAAATCTTTCCTGCTTTGAACGTATTCCTCTCCCCTAATAGGCCAAATATTAAAATGTGGAGCCTGTGGTGGGAGGAACTTGCTGAAGGGAGGAGCCGAGCCTGTAGGAAGCTGGGAGTCAAAACAACTAGCATGGCCGGAGAGAGAGGAGGCAGGCAAGCAGGCAGCCAGGCTTGTGAGTGTTTGTGGGAAGATTAAAGGATGGTATGCCTCCCTTCTGTGTTACTAAATTCTTTGTTGGTCTGATGGATTTGACTCCCTGATGTTAGGATTTTGTTTTCTGGCATCTGAATAAATGCTTTGCTTTTATCTTCTATCTGAAGAATCTGTATATTTTGTGATTCAGAACTCTGCTGGCATATTTATAGTCACCATTGGTGCTGTGAATATTGCATTAATTCTACACTCTCATGGTGGTCATGAAGAACAAATAAAGTACTTTGAAAAGCACTTTTCACAGTGCCTGGTATATTGTATGTGCTAAATAAATGATCGTTCCCTTCCTTCCCTTTCTTCATCAAACTTAATTTGGCAACATGTCAAATGAGGATCAAAGAATAAATCATAGAAAGGATAACTATATGCAAAAGAAAGATAACAATCAGACACCATAGTATTTGGAGGATATAGCTAAGGCTTTCCTGATAGACTAAAAAGAAAGCATATCTAGAAAAACATACATTTACAAAATAGTAAAAGGGATTATCACTATAAATATTGTTTTATATATTTTTATATTTATATGTACACACACCTATGTGTGTATATATGTGTATACATACACACATATATAAATATACATATATATCATAAATGAAATAGATTATAATAGAGAGCCATCTCTATTATATGTAAATGTAAACAACCTTGAGATCCATCAAATAAATAAACCCCAAATAAGCAATTCAAAATAATAACATATCTTAAGTTAGCTGAAGGATTTAGTTTCATGGCAGTCAAACTACCAGTAGTTTATTTTTCAGAGCTGTACACAAAACAAATCAGTGTAATGGCAAGCAAAGAAGTAGTTAACACCTTGTTTCAGTTCTTGCCCATGATTGTATCAAGTCTTTGTTGAGGAGCAGAACTTGTGAACCCTAGAATTCGTGAACTCCTGTTGCTGATGCAACAGGAAGGGTAGGAGCTAATGACCATATATAAGGAGAGGCCCAGGCTGGAGACAGCAGAATTGAGAAAAGAACTTTTGGTGACCAAACTAAGAAGAACTGAGAAGAGAGCAGACTTCTTGTGGTGGCAGAGTTGAGAAGCAGAAAAGTTGTGGTTTACCAATACTCTGTTTGTCTGTTTGGTCTGTGTTGATTTTTGTTGTGATACTTTGTCCAGAAGCCCTGGGACTTAATGGAAGCCCTGAAAGAGGATTTTCTGGTTGTCTGTTTACAGAAGTCCTGGAGGAGGGGTTTGAATGCACGTCCTGGGACTTTACTGATAATTTGTGTTAACCTCTCAGAACTTGTTTGTGGGTCTGTGTTGATTTCACAAGCAGATAGTGAATTGGCAATGGTGCTGACAATGTGTATGAATATTATTGTGTCTCTGTTAATCTTTGTCTTCCCAGAAACAGAAACTGTGAAGGACTTGAAGTGGACTGGACTTTGTGAGCTTCAAAATGGAATGGGACCTGGATGCGGAACTGGACAAGGAGAAGAGAGCTGTCTGCCTTATATCCAGGTGACAGCTGGGTGGATTGAGGCAGGAGCTGGGACCATGGAAGAGGAAACATGAAAGCTGAGAGCCAGCTTCGAGTCAAGATGAAAAGACCTCTTCTTGGGTACCTGATGCTGAGAAGATTATGATATATTGTGACTTAGGGGTGGAGAACTTTGAGCTTTGTACTTTTTTGTCCTGTAAGGAGGCCAGCTCCTTAAGGATGATTGATTTAAGGACTTACTGAATGATATCTTTTGTTTAAAACTAGGTGACCACTTTGGTGAAAACTATGTCGTCACTTTAGTGATAAATTATGTTATAACATTGTGAATGCTGTAATTTGGTTCCTATCAATGTTTTGTCTTAGTTTCTTACTGAATAAATACGTAGTTCACTATACTATATAGTCAGAACCTTGAAACTGTTCACAGCAGCAGTCCTCTGCAAAGCTGCTTGTGCTAGGCTTTGTAATGAACTGAATTCATTCTAAGAAAAAAATAGGAATATATATGAAATTTTAAATTTATATTAAGTGGAGTTTGTTTTTTAGAGAATTTATTATATTAAACAGTTCATAATAAAACAGTCCTACTTTCCTGTGTCCTATTTGAACTTCATTTGATAACTTTTGTTTGTTTTAAACATTTTATTGACATTCTTATTTTTCTTTACCTATTTATCTTTATATTTCTATTACTACCTCTACCTCTCTCTAGTCTAAAGATTCCTCTCCATGATAACAAATAAATATAGTCAGGTAACAAAAATCAATCCATTGCCTGGGTTTGTAAATGAATGTTTTATTCCATTCCTCTAGTTTATCACCTTGCTACCAAGAGATTGGAAGCCAACTATCACTGGACTTCTAAAATATCGATTGTTGCTGAATTGATCAGAGTTCTTAAATCTCCCAAAGTTGCTTTCCTTTCTGTTATTGTGGTCATCCTGTAGATTATTCTCCTGATCATCTTGCAGGACTATCAAATTAATATTATAAACTGAAATACATATTTTCAACATGGCTAAAACTCTAAGCTATGTTCAAAGAACTTTTTAATTCAATAAAACCTGGGGGAATGGAAAGTAGTTTGTAGAAAGAAAAAAGAGAGGGGGCTTTAGCTGGCACCTTGTACTATATATCACAATTAATCCAATCAATCAACAAGCTTTTTATGTAGTGTCTATGTGACAGGTACTGTGCTAAATCACAATATTAAGGAACAGTTCACAGGCGAATTGGTTAGCTATAGGATAAAGACAGGGAAAGAAGGAAAATGAAGTCAGAGAAGGAGTAACAGTTTGAGAAATACTAAGAGATGGAGGGAACTGAGATGTTAGTAGGGTTTAGAAGAAGTGAGGCAAAAGGATATATACAAGAATAAGAAACTATGATCATATAGAGTAATTTTAGAGTTTCTCATCAAAAAAGTGAAATATGTGGATTAATACTGAGGCCTGGGCAACATATGACTGAGATAGAAAGGTGAGGTAGTTCATAGGATTTAAAGAGATTAAGGAACTGTCAGTTTAGGTTGCTTGAGGGATCATCAACATAAATGTTGACATTCCTTTATAAAAGTAGGAGTTAGGAAGGAAAGAAAAGAGGAAGAATGAAACAAGTAGTCATGAGCCACTATATTCTATAAGCATTGAAGAAATATGATGGAATGAACGTCAAAGAAAAAGAGGTTCCTGAATAATGACACCAAAGTGAGATTCTAGGAGTGGAACTACAAAGTAAGTTTGCCAACTCTCCCTCTCATAATAAGGCTTATCCAGGGCAGGGAGGATTGGGGGAATATAAGAAAGGGCGCACTGGAGGAAGAGGTATTCAGTATGATTGCCATCTTGGGGTAGGGGAGAGATGGGAAGGAAAGCTGTGACTCAGAGTCTTGTGGAAATGAATGCTGAAAACTAAAAATAAATTTAAAAAGAGATAGGTTGTAAAGAAAAAAAAGGAATAGGGGATATTCTGCAGATCAGAAGACATGAGAGAGGGTACAGTCAGCACTGGAGAGGATAGATAGGAATGCAGTATAATCTAAAGGCAACCAGGGATGGTCAGAGTGGGAGGACACCAGTGTAGACCATTCCAGCAAAGTCCTAGCCCAGGAAACAAGAAGTAGGCCTTGGGAGTGCCTGAATCAGCAGCAGCAGCAGTTGATTCTGGAGCTCTCAGCCCACAAACAGTAAGGGAGTTGATCAAGGCAAGAAGGAGATTACAGGGGTCTCTTTGTTAGCACCGAGGCAGGACCCTGTTATTTTGCCCATATTTAGATCTGGATCACATTCCTGAGTGGCAGTCCTGGGAGGAGAATGACTGCTAGCATAACAGAGCTTATTGCAGCAATAGAAGAAGTGACCCTCCTCACAAGTAAGGGGCAGAAAAGAGTGCTTGTGGTCACTCACAGACCAGAGCACAGACCAGGAGAGGAAAGATATCTACTTGGATCATACCATCTTGGATGAACTGAAAACTTATAGGACCCTAGATGTATCTATGAAAACAACTGCACAAAACCCCTGAAGTTTAGGATAATTTGCCCAGTGGAAGCAGAGTCATATGTTAACAAAGAGTTAGAAAGTCAAACAATAGCCTGGGAAAACAAGTACAGTGAGTATATTTTTTTTATACTTTTATGACAAGGAAGATCAAAACATAGTCTGAAGAAAACAATGAAATCAAAGCTCTTGCACTCAGTGTGTCTAAGAAAAATATCAATTGGTCTCAGGTCACGGAAGAGCTCAAAAACAATTTTGAAAATCAAGTAAGATAAGATGAGGAAAAATTGGGAAGAGAAATGAGAGTAATGCAAGAATGTAATGAAAAATAAGCCAAAAGCTTGGCAAAAGAGATAGAAAAAATACTGAAGACAATAACAATTAAAAAAAAAACAGACCAGGCCAAATGCCCAAAGAGGTCCAAAAAGCCAATGAGGAGAAGAATGCATTAAGAAGTAGAATTGGCCAAATGGAAAAGAAGGTTCAAAAGCTCAATGAAGAAAATAATTCCTTAAAAATTAGAATGGAGTGAAAAGAAACTAATGATATTATGATAAATCATGAATCAAAATCAAGAGAATGGAAGTTAAAGGAGAAAACAGGTAATAAATCTATACTGGTGGATCTTTAAATTTTCGCTCTCAGAGTTTGATAAATTTAATGACAAAATTAATAAGAAAGAAATTAGTAGAATTGTAGACTAAATAGATATGATAAATTAGAGAACATTTTCTGGAGAAAATTGAATGAAAATAGAAAAGCATATACTTTTTTTTTCCAGTTGAACATGGCATCTTTAAAAAAAATGACCATGGGGTGGCTAGGGGGTGCAGTGAATAGAGCACTGTCCCTGGAGTTAGGAGGACTTGAGTTCAAATCCGGCCTTAACCTCAGACACTTGACACAATTATTAGCTGTGTGACTTTGGGCAAGTCACTTAACCCCAATTGCACTCCAAAAAGCAAAAAAAAAATTGACAATGTATTTGGGCATAAAAAAAATAAAAAAACACACACAAAAAGCAGAAATATGAAATGCATTCTTCTCAGACCATAATGCAATAAAAAGACATTTAAGAAAGGACTACATAAAGGTAAAATAGATAAAAAATCTATTGGAAACTAAATAAATTCTAAAGAATGAATGGGACAAACAATAAATTGTAGAAATAATTAATGATTTCATTAATGATAATGACAACAAAGAGACAACATACCAAAATTTTTAGGTTTTACCGAAGCAGTAATTAGGAGACAATTTCTATCTCTAAATGTATACAGTAATATAAAACAGAAAAAGAAGATCAATGAATTGGAGATGCAAGTAATTTTTTTTAAAGAACAAATTAAAATTCCCAGCTAAATACCAAAATGGAAAACCTGAAAATCAAAGGAAAGATTAAAAATATTGAAAGTAAAAAAATAAACCTTTGAACTTATAAATAAAACTGGGAGATGGTTTTGTGAAAAAAAAAAGATAATTATTTGGAGTTATTTTATCCTTTTATATGGCAGAAAAACTGACAATGTAAGTAAAATGGAGGAACATTTATAAAAGTATATATTTGCCAAACTAACAGAAGTAATAAAATACTTAAATGATCATATTTAAGACAAATTAATTGAACAAAGCACAAAGAAATAATTGCCAGGATCAAATGGATTTACAAGGGAATTCTATAATTTAAGGAATAATTTATCCCAATTCTATTTGAAACATAGGTAAAGAAAGAAGTCTTACTATATTCCACTTATGACACCAATATGGTATTGATACAAAAAATTTAAATAAAATCCTAATGAAGGGATTACAGCAATATATCGCAAAGAACAAACACTATGAATATGTGAGATTTATATCCAGAAGGTAAGACTGTTTCAACATTAGAAAAACTATAGCCATAATTTATCATATCAATAACAAAATCATGATCATCACAATAGACTATAAAAATGTTTTTGACTAAACACAATATTCATCCCTAGTATAAGGCATAAGAATCAATAAAGCAAAATGGTTTCAGAAAATACCTGGGAAGACTTATATGAATTCATGAAAAGTTAAATGAATAGAAACAGAAGAATATGGTACATAGTACCAACAATATTGTAATGACAATAGGCTGTGAAAGACTTTACTTTTTCAAGACAATTATCCAAAACAAAGTACCCGTGATGAAAAATGCTGTCCACCTCCAAAGAGAAGATAGAGAGATGAAGTTAGACTGCATATTTAAGTATACTTTTTCACTTTATTTTTCTTGCTTTTTTTTCTTTTGGCAACGTGGCTAATTATATGACATCACATGCATAATTAGTATCATATTGCTTGTCTTCTCAATATGTGTGGGAGGGATATGGAAAAGAGAATTAGGAACTCAAAATTTTTTAACATGAATGTTAAAAATAAAAATATATATGTTTAAAAAAGATTCAGCTTACTGTGTGTTTACTATTTATGTGATTTTTGGTAAAGTCACCTAATCTCTTGTATTTTCAGTTTTCTTATCGGCAAAATGTAGATAATCCAATTTTACAAGAATTTAATGTGTAATATGTATGAGATATTGTGGATTTGGAAAGACAAAAATAAAAAGAAACATAATTTCTCTACCTAAGAGTTTTTATTCTTCTTATAGTACTTATAGGAATATATGAGGTTCAAATTATGCAATATTTGCATATATTATTTGATGACATATAGCTATATGTATATAATCTATATTACAGGTATCCCTTCTACATCATGACTTTCCACATCACTGTTTTGATATATTGGGGGTAGGCATAAGAAATTAAATGGGAATTTTAAGGGAGTCTTGTGGAAGCCAAGGAAGCCATGTGAAGGACAGCAGATGATAGAAAAAAGGTTATAAATTCAAACGTGCATGAAATACATGTATAATGTTATATAACGCCAACCCAAACTTTACAGTAAGGTACTGCAAATACCCCATAAAATAAAAAAAAAAAGACCTTCTCTGGTACAGAGGGCCAAAAAATTTTACATGAATTTTCCAGATCTTGGTGTTACTATGCACCTAACTTCTGTGATGTGGAAGGGATAAATGTGTGTGTATATATATATATATATATGCATTTATAAGTATGCATATATAATATATACATCTATACACATGTAAATATATGTATGTATATATTCATTCATGCATATGTATATATGCATATATGCTGTCTAAATGTCAGCTATTGCTATTTAGATTTGTCTTTTGTGGAGGTTTCTATTAACAAGTGAAAAATTGGGGTTTTTCTGTTGACATCTGTCTCAAGTCTTCATGGATAAGTTGTACAAAGACAAACAAAAATCATTATACAAAAATAAACATCCAATGATTCAGAAGATTGAATTAATTACCCATCTAAGACATACCACGAGATCTGTTTTGAGAATGTAGAATTAATTTGATCTGGATTATCCAATGTGGCCTACACTTACATTAATGCAGACTTATATTGTACAGATAATTGCTTAGCATGTTATTCTCAAAAGTACATATTGTAGTCTCTCAACGTATAAAACTAAATAAATCAAATCTAAAAAAGGAAAGAAAAGAAACAAAGAAAGAAAAGGAATGGATATATTACTTAATTATAGTTTCTCTGATAAAAAAATATATATGTTACATGTTATTATAGGGGAAAAAAGGTTAATGCAATTCCAGAAAGAGGTCAATGTATTGATTTCATATAGCTTTGAACTAAGAGAAATTTTTTGAAAGTTTTTAATAATGAATCTTCAAAAATAAGAATTTTATTAATTTATCTTTACACACAGATCTCATTAGATCACAATATAATTTTAAAAAACTTCATGAAAACTGGTTACTATCCAATAAGTATGAAATACCACCCATAATAAGATTTCATTGAATTTCTCCCTTAAAAATATATCTTTAAGTTTTACATGAGAATGCCTCTTTAATAAATAATGTATTATCATTTCTTAATGAATTTTAATGATATCCAATTCCAATTGATTACCTCAGTGCTTCAATTAATTTGTGTTTTCAACAGTGGGGTTTAAAGCCAAGCACAAGCAGCTCTCCTGATGACTACTGCTGTGAATATCTTTAAGGTTCTGATCACATAGTATAGTGAACTGTCTATTTATTCAGCAGTAAACTAAAACAAAATATTCATGGAAACCAAACTACAATACAGCAATATAACATAACGACTTTATTACTCAAGTGATTACATATTCTTAAATTAAAAAAAAAAAACATTCAGTAAGCCATAGTCTGTATCAGTCAATATAAAAGTACCCATCTAAAGTCTTCTTTCATCTTATTTGGAGACTGGATACTAATCATTCTTAACTCAAACCATCCTAAAGGAATAATCATCCTTAAGGAGTACAAAGCACAAAAGTTTCCCTCCCCTAGGTCTCATTGTCTTAGTCTCATCAGCAAACACTAAGAACCCAAGTAAAGATCCTTTTATTTTGACTCACTGACTTCCAAATTCCATGGTTCCTATCACGTGGATTCATAGGTAGGTAATTCTCAGTTCCCATTGAACTCCTGGTCCAGCTACACACATCAAGTTTATCAGAGCCACAACATTCATAAAAATTGCCCGCATGATCATCAATCCATTTTCTGCCTGTGAAGTCAACACAGATCCACAAACAGGGCCTCTGTCTGAGAAATCAACACAAATCATCAGTAAAATCCCAGGACCTCTGAAAACATCACTAAAACTCTCCTTCAGGGCCTCTGTAAACAGACATCAGGAAAGTCCTCTTTCAGAGCTTCTGAACCATCAGTAAGGTCCCAGGGCTTCTATAACAACAGCAATGTCCTCTCTCAGCAGACAGATCTGACAAAGCAATGTCAACACAGGCAGACAAAGTGCTGGCACCACAGCCATCCTTCTTCCCAGTTCTGCTTGGTCCCAACTGTGCTTGAGCTTTTATATCATCAGCTCCTTCCTGTTCCACCCACCTCTTAAGTCCTTTCTGTTCCAGTCTTTGGCAAGTTGCTCCCACTGTCGGCTTCACAGGTTATGTTTCTAACAAAGACAATATAATCACAGGTGAGGCTCGAAGGCACTTGGAGAGCTGAAACAAGGAGCTAAGTTCTTGAACAACTAAAACAAGGAGCTAAGAACAATTTTGTTAGCCATTACATGGGGATAATCCTGCTTGTTGTAATAAAATGCAACCAGTCAATCCTTGCATTCTTGCAACTCTTGACTATAACTTGCTACAACTCATATAAAAGCTTTACCCAATTTTCAGGCAAGCTTCAATGTATTTTTAAATATTCTATGAGTGTCACAATCAGAACACCCATCATTTATCCCTACATAGATAGATATAATTATAAGTATATATGGATATACCTAAATATTTATGAACATGTGTGGATATATATTATATCTATATAGCTCTATATCAATCTCTCTGTGTATAGATATCTATATATCCTTTCTTTCCTCACTTAAAACAAACTTCATTATTTATATGGCCTTTACCACTTCCCATTTTTATAGATGTCACTTTGATATTTCTTCCTTTTCTCTTCCTTTTGGGCATTTAAATTTGTTATTTCTCTAGTTTCTTATTTATCCTTGGCTATTCTTTTTATCACTTTCTCTTTTTCGTTTATGCACATTTTCAGAAGTTATAATTTTCCTCCAGTGTTGCATGAAATGCATCTCTAAAATGTTGCTATGTTGAGCCTCATTATTGCTCTCTTTCTTATAGTTGCTAATATGTTTTTCTAATGTTTTTTTTCCTTTGGCCTATTCATTCTGAATGTCATTATTAAGTATTTTTTGACCAATGCTCCCATTCAGAAGTTCTTACAAGTCTTTCAAATCAATATTCTCCCACAGACTAAATTCTAAATATTCCTTTTCGTTTATCATTATGTTTGGTTTATCTAGTTCTTAAAGAGGAAAATGAATCTCTGACATACATTGAAATAGAATATACTTGCTTATTTGTCAATTAAATTTATGAAAATATATGATATACCATTTGTACATATGTATTTAGTATTGATACTGTTTTGTTGTCTATGAAATAATGTAGTTTCCCTATTTATCTTTCCTGACAGTGGGAATTTAAATTTTTCTTTTGTCTACTAATATTAGTTCAACATTTTGTATTTCTTTTCTTGGAATCATTTGATATATAGTAAAATTTTTTTGTGTGTTTCACCTGTATATATAATTTTTGTTTGTTAATCTTATGTGTACTGAATTTTGGACTTTGGTTTTCTCATGCATTCTGATATTCCTTTTATTTTATCGAATCATTCAATCTGTTCACATTTAAAGTTATGATTATTTGGTTTGCATGCTTTTTATTAATTTTCATTTTCTTACTTTGTTAAGTCAGCAGTTTGGTTGCTACAGTGATTTTTGCTTCCATTATTTTGATACGGGTAGATTTCCATATGCTCTCTCCCCCAACCTATCCTTGACCTATCCCAAGTACCTTAATTTAATATAAATAATTTTTTTCCTTATATATTTTTATTTCTCTTCTCACTTGTTACCCTTATATTGCCCTACCTAAATTAAGCTCAAAATATTTTTTGCCTTTTATTATATTCTTTAATGATTTTCCCCAAGCATCTTCTCATTTATTTTGTCCCTCCCCCATTCCTATTCTCTGCTATTTTTCTCAATTTTCTTGTGCCATTCATAGCCTTTAACTTTTGCCATTCCTTTATCATTTTCTCTATATTACTCAAGATAGGCAGTCTCTTCAATACTAAATTTCAATTCTTTCTCCATCCTATTTCATTATGATTAAATTCATAGATATTATCCCTATCGTTCCTTCTTCTATGTATTGATTTCCTTTGTTATTTATTAATTTTATTTTATTTCGTTTTGGTTTGGTGTTGGTAGGGACTTTTAATGTATTTTACTTTTGGAAATACCTAATAATGAAGGAACCAGTGGCATGCGGTTGTGATCACCCTCTTTCTCAAATCATGAGTCACAAGTCCTTATTTTTACCTTGTCCCAATCAGTCAGTACTCCTAATATAAGATTCTATGTCCTTCATGATATTGTTCTATTGTATGTCCCTTGGTTATGGCTCAGTTCCAGGCACCTATGCATCTCTTTCCTAAATTATCTGTTTTCTTTTGGAGAATAACTCTTGTTGTAAAAGGTGATCTTCTATTTTGCATAATTCTGAATCATAAAATATAACAGACTGTCCAAATGAAAGAGAGAACCAAAATATTTATTCAAACACCAGAAAGCTGACTCCCAACACCAGAAAGTCAAATCCATTGTAGCAACAAAGACATCTACACACATTAACCATGCAGGGAACACCAGCATCCCCAAGCCTTCGCCCTGCTAGGGCCTTCCCACAAATGGACACTCAAAGCTTTCTGTCTGTTTCATTCATTCCTTCAGCTCTAACTACTCTGACCAACTTCTTCTGGGCTCTGCTCCACCCTTCCTGCTCCACGTGCTCAGCAAGCTCCTCCCACAACAGACTCATGTGACTTGGGCTTCCATGTGCTTCAAACTCATGTGACTTAGGTTTCCATGTGACTTAAACAGGTCAAATGGCCCTATTAATGGATGGGAAAGATCTTCCCATTTGCATTAAAAATACCTTAACAATTTAGTCATTGTCATAGGGAAACTCCAAATCCAAATCTGTGCAGTCACTTGCCTTATCTGTACCTGCCACATGGATGGTAATTTGGGTAGTTAACTTTGTCCCTTTTTTGGTTACTATTCTCTTACCATTTAGATTGATTATGATTACTCTAAATCTCATGTTAATTTCTTTCTAGTTTTTCTAGGTGCTTAGAAGGAGTATGTGAAACACAACTATTCCACTATCTGGTTGATAACTGAAAATATTCTATTGTTACTTAATTCTATATGCATCAACTTTTTACTTTGAATTAATCATGCTCTCTGCCTAACTACTAAAATATAAGCATATTAATGAGGATTTACTGTAGTGTTTTCTGCAGATAGAAAATGGGTTCATAAACTCCCTATAAAATATCCTTCACAGATATATGGATGGGTCAACAACTATTGTCTTCATATGCATAATTATGGAAAATCACTTTTTAAAATCACTATAGAGGACCTAAATGACTATTTCAATACTTTTCCATTAACATTTGTGGCCCAAATGTGATGGGGGGGGGGTGTTAGTGGGATATAGAGGTGCTCCTGAGAAATAAGACCTGTATATCTAGGCTGTTATTCCACTGATGGAAGCCAGCTAAAATTTCCTTGAAGGAAATCCTGAGGAATGCAGTTCAGAATCAGAGGAGACAGTATTAAGTGTTCTGATACTTGTTTTGTTGAATTTTACCAGGGGAAACAACACATTGTTGCTGAGGGGCTGGAGATGAGGGATGGAGAAAGTTATATAAAGCAGCAGATGGAGTGAATTAATGTGGAAGGCCAAAAGCAAACAAAAAAAAAACAGATCAACCAGACTAAAATGTTGATAGACAGAGAGATTGATAGATAGATAGATAGATAGATAGATAGATAGATAAGATAGATAGATAGATAGATAGATAGATAGATAGATAGATAGATAGATAGGTAGGTAGAAAGGTACATAAATAGATAATTTTACTTGATATTGTGTGGATATGACTTGTATATATACATGGATCCTGCCTTCCCCAATGGATGCAAGATTAAGTAAATGGCCAAGTTCTTTATCTGTTAATCATGGCCAAGTGAATATAAAAGGACTAAGAAGAAGCAATCCAAATTATAGTTTTCATTCACCTTGTAATATAGAATTGCCACTGAACTCTTTATCTTCCTTATGTCCCAAATTTCAGACAGTGTCCTATAAATAATAATGTCATTATTTTCTTCACTTATGGATTATATTATTCATACATTTATTTTTAGCATCTTTTTATATCCATAATGTCTGAAACAATATTGAAAAAATGACACACACCACTTTAGGTATTATTACAAATCCAATAAAAATCATGAGTTGTACTAAATATTAAATTTATTTTAGAATAGTCTTTCCATTATTCAATAATTCACTATTACCTAAACTTGAGGTCTATAGGATGACTTCACTTTTATCAAAAAGATTTATGAATTAACTGTGGTTAGCTAGTTTGAGCAGGCAGGCCTATATACATATAATTAGTGGTAATAGCAATTTACTTTAAAATTGATACAAAAATTAAAGTGATTTTTCTTATCAGGAAAATGTACAGAAGCTAATGAAGTCATCTTGTTAAAAGATCTAATAGTGCAGTCATTTGAAAGATGCAATGGAATCCATTTTTTTTAAATTTTATTATATCTTTCTTTTATAGGTTCCTTTGTAAATCACCATCTTAGTCATTTCCTCTGGCTTCTAAAGATGGAGGGAACAAGACCTTTTGAAATCTGCTTTAAAAGAATTACATAAAAATCTACCAGCATAATCTATATCCTGCCAATCTTTTCATATTTTCTTGATATGACTCCCTTCATGCAATTTCTCTTTCTTGTGCAAACTAAAGTAAGTACATGTAAAAGAGAAAGTTTCTATTCTTTATATTCCCAGATATATCATGAAAAGAGGAAAAGGAGAGATATATTCTCTTTAAAGGTTTTCACTTTTAGATAGTACAAATAATCCTTCATAAAGCTTAGAGTACCTACCTTATGCTTAATTCATATGAATCCATAGCAAAGAGAGGGCCTAGGATGGGCCAAGTTTTTGCAATCCCTTTCCTAAAATTAGTTAGATGGGCTTAATGAAGCTTTTTAGAGTGAAAAACCAGGAGTTTGAATGAGAATATTAACCTAATGTCTACTTGAGCAATGGCTCCCTAAGAATCAGTAGTTTCTCTCTGCATGGTAGCACTAAGACTATATTAAGGAAATATCAGAAAGAACAAATAGCATGAATATAGGGGCAGTTCCCTTAGGTGTAATATCCAACTCCATTTTTGCATTAAGTTCTTTTATTTGTGTTAGTGCAACCTTTAAAATCACCACAGTAGGATGCAGTTAGAACACTGATATACTGCAGTGTCCCAAATGTATTTGATTCAGTTTACCAAATATTATACTAAACTATTCTTATATACAAAACATTGTTCTCAGATAAAGAGAGACATAATTCAATTCACTTTTTTCAATAAATGTTATTAAGCAACTACTATATGCAAAGTCCTATCCTATACACAGAACACACATTAAAAATGTGACAACACACAATCCCCTAACTCAGGGAGCTTACATTCTCCTGATTGTAGAAGAGGAGGAGAAGAATACAATATATTCACATATAAGTATAATGAAAGGATAAAGTGTGATGGGAGGCAGAGTGGGGGTGGTGGTGGCAGGGCTCCAGACAAAGTTATCCAGTGAAATTTGAGGTCAGAGAACACTTTCTGTTGCACAGAGATTATTACTTAAACGGGAGCTTGAAGACACAAAAGGATTTCAATAGAAGAAGATGTGGAGGGAGTATATTATTACCCACCTATATAAATTAAAGGCAGTTGAGAGAAGGCAGAAATATATGAGGAAAAGAGAATAGTCTTGACAGGATATATAAAGAGATAATAAACAAAATGGAACTGCTAGGTGATGGAAAAGAAAGAACATATGGCCTAGAGTCAGGAAAGACCTGAATTCAATCTGACCTCTTACTGTGTAACACTGGGCAAATCACTTAACCCCATTTGTTTCTGTTTACTCATTTATTGAATGATAAGGAAATGGCAAACCAGTCCAATAGCTTTGCCAAAAAATCTCAAATGGAGTCCTAAAGAGTCACACATGACTGAACAACAAATGGAGTAGTTTGATCTTTGAATTACTAGAAAGGTAGGTTGGAATTGTATTGTCTGACCTTAATTAAATGGTTAAGGAGGTTATTTGTTTATTTATTTTAAATACTTAACTTACTAATTTTTAGTTTTTAACATTCAATTCCATAAGATTTTGAGTTTGAATTCCCCCCTCTCCCTTCTTCAATGTGGCATGCAATCTGCTATAGGTTCTAAGTATACATTCATATTATACATAATTTCACATTAGTTATGATGTAAAGAAAAGTTATAACTAGTGGAAGGAACCTTGAGAAAGAAGAAACAAAAAAAAAAAGAAAAGAAGAACAAATAGTAGGCTTTCATGTGCATTCAGACTCCAAAGTTCTTTCTCTGGATGTGGACAGGATTTTCCATCATTGGTCTTTTAGAGTTGTATCAGATCCCTGCATTGCTGAGAAGGGCTAAGAGCAACTAGGTCTGTCATCACACAATGTGGCTGCTTAATGTATACAATGTTCTCATTCTGCTCACTTCACTCCGCATTAGTTCATATAAGTCTTACCAGGTTTTTCTGAAGTCTGCCTGTTCATCTTTTCTTACAACACAATGGTATTCCATTACATTCATATACCACAACTTGTAAAGTCATTCCCCAATTGATGGACATCCCATTAATTTCCAATTCTTTGTCACCACAAAAAAAAGCTGCTATAAATATTTTTGTACATGTGAGTCCTTTTCTCACTTTTATGTGGTATTGCTGGGTCAAAGGGTATGTGTAATATTATAGCCCTTTGGGTATGTTCCAAACTGTTCTCCAGAATGGTTGGATCAATCCACAATTCCACGAACAATGCATTAGTGTTACAATGTTCCGATTTCTTCTTCAACATTTACCATTTCCCTGTTTTGTCATGTTAGACAATCTGATGGATGTGATGTGGTATCTCAGATTCGTTTAGCTTTGCATTTCTCTAATCAATAGTGATTTAGATCATTTTTTTCATATGACTACAGATAGCTTTAATAACTTACTCTGTAAACTGCCTTTTCATATTCTTTGACCATTTATCAATTGATAATGACTTGTACTCTTGTAAATTTGACTCAGTTCTCTGTATATTTTAGAGATGAGAACTTTATCAGAGACAAGTGTCTTTAAAGATTTTTTCTAGGCTTTTGGCTTTCCTCCTAATCTTGGTTGTGTTGGCTTAGTAAATGCAAAATCTTTTCGATTTAGTGTAATCAAAATCATCCAGTTTGAGGAATTTATTTACATTATTTATTTTCCCATTAACCTGTAAAGAAAATTCTCAACATTCAATTTTATAAGATTTGAGTTACAAACTTTTTCTCCCTCCTGCCCTTCCCTACCCCCTCACCAAGACAATAAGCAATCTGATATGTTATACATGTACACTCATGTTAAACATATCTCCATATTAGTGATATCATGAAAGAAGAATCAGAAAAAAGGAAAAAAACTAAGAGAAAGGGAAAACAACAACAAAAAAAGTGAAAATAGTATGTTTCATTCAAACTCCATAGTTCTTTCTCTGGATGAGGACAGTACTTTCCATCATGAGTTTTTTGGAATTGTCCTAGAGTGTTGTATTGCTGAGAAGAGCCTAATCTATCAAAGTTGATTATCACACAATGTTGTTATTACTGTATACAATGTTCTCCCGGTTTTGCTCATTTCTTCTCAGTATCAGTTCACCAAAATATTTCCATGTTTTTCCTTTCCTGAAATCTGCCTGTTCATTATTTGTTATAGCATAATAGTATTCTGTTACATTCATATACCACAACTAGTTTAGCCATTCCCTAATTCATGGGTATCCCCTCAATGTCAATTTCTTGGGCACCACAAAAAGAGCTGCTACAAATATTTTTGAACGTGTTGGTCCTTTGCTCTTTTCTGGGACCACTTTGGATACAGACCTAGAAGGATCTCATTTTTAAATTTAAGGGAATAAGGTATTGCTTGAGCTTTTTGAGGAAGACAGTGATATGATCATTGATATGTCATGAGGAGATTGTTAAATAAGCTGTGCAAAGGATGGATTATAGAAAGAATAGTTTGGTGCAGGAGGCAGGGAAAATGATTAGGCTATCACAGTAGTCCTGGTAAAGTATGTTTCAATACAATTCAGCAAATGTTAAATAAGTGACTAGTATAAGGCCATAGTTTTGTGGTGGAATGGACCTTAAAGGCCACCTAGTACAAACTTATCCTTTTACAGAGGAGAAGACTGAGACCCAGAGATATTAACTGATTTGCCCAAGATCACATAAGTAGCGACTGTTTGTTGTAGTATTTGAATATATGGCCTCTAGCTCCAAAATCTATCTTGTTTCCATTGTACCACTTTGCCCCATGGAAAGCACTTTGCTATGTTCAAGTAATATAAAGAAAAAAAATTGTCTCTGTCTTCAAAGAGATTACCTTCTATTAGGGCAAGAAAGTGAATATAACATGAACATTGATCCAATAACATAAGAGAATTTGGGAATGCTGGGAATATTTACAACTGCATGGGTGAGGAAAGGTATCATATACTAGATTGCAAAAGAGATTTTAAGAGGTAGGTGGTAGGGAGAAAATAATTTCAGGTATAGTAGATAGCCTAAGGAAAGGTAAAGATGGGAGTTGAAAATATGAGTTTAGAAAAAAGACTTCTCTTCTCAAAGTTAAGGTATATGAAGGAGGGGGGGTAGAGTCAAGATGAAGGCATTTAAGCAGTAAAACTACCTGAGCTCCCCCCATAAGCACTTCAAATAGCTATAAAATATGACAGGAAACAAATTTTAGAGTAACAGAACCCACAAAATAACAGAGAGAAACAAATCTTCCACATAAAACAGCCCAGCAGGCAGACAGAAAGGGCATCACAGGGTGTTGGGAGCCGAGCCCAGCCCATGTGAGCCTGCAGTTTTAGCCCAGGGTGACCCCAACCAGAGGCTGCAGTACACTTTGGGAAACTGGATCACCAGCAGCTGTGGTGTTTTCCAGAATTATCAAGCCATAAATGCCAAATACAAAGTAAAAGGTCAGTGTAGAACTCTGTTGGAACTGGGGAGGGAATGGAGGCACATTCTGGCCTCTGCCCCCTGGGGCAAGAAGCAGTAGATGTATGGCAGCTGTGCAACTTCCTCCATACCACTGCATCAGAACTCCTGGCCTGCAGATCATAGGGGGGCCAAGTGACCATTCAGAGGGTAATCTCTCTTGCTTTAACCTGTGTGGATCTGGATCACATTCTTGGGTGGTGGTCCTAAGGTGTGTGACCATTGTGCTAGATTGTGTGGGGGATGTAGAGACAGCACCCTCCTAATAGTTCTGGCAGCTGTGAAAACCCCAATGATTTGGGTCAAAGTTCACCCCTCTGGAAGCAGAGTTTTACTGTGGCAAAAAGTCAAGTAATCGAGTGGCTACATGAACAAGCAAAGGAAACAAAGCAAGCAGAGCAATCTAAATTTAGAGTCCGTTTTTGGGAACAAAAAAGATCAAAACAGAGAATGGGAGGGATAAGTCAGAATTCCTGAACGAAAAGCTTCCACAAAATATGAATTGGTTACAGGCCATGGAAGAGCTCAAGAAGGATTTTGAAAATCAAGTAAAATACATGGAGGAAAAATTAGGGAGATAAATGAGAATGATGCAAGAAAATCATGAAAAGTGAGTCAACACCCTGAATGAAGAAAATAACACCTTAAAAAATAAATTAACTCAAATAGTAAATGAGGCCAAAAAAGCCAATGAGGAGAAGAATGCCTTAAAAAGCCAAATTTTCCAGATTAAAAAAAAAGAATGTCAAAAGCTCACTGAAGAGAAGAATTCCTTCAGAATTAGTTTGGAGCAAATGGAAGCTAATGGCTTTATGAGAAATCAAGATACTATTAAACAGATGAAAAAAAATAGAAGGCAATCTGAAATATCTCATTGGAAAAACCACTGACTTGGATAATAGATTCAGGATAGAGAATTTAAAAATTATAGGTCTACTTGAAATCCATGACCAAAAAAAAGGACCTAGAAATCATCCTTTGAGAAATTCTCAAGGAATATTGCCTGATATTTTAGAAGCAGAGGGCAAAAGGGAAATTGATAAAAGTTGACCGATCATCTCTTGGGGATATTATAGCCAAGTTACAGAGTTCCCAGATCAAGGAGAAAATCTTACAAGCAGTTAAGAAAAAAACAATTTGAATATTGTAGAAATGAAATCAGGATAACACAAGATCTAGCAGCTTCTACATGAAGGGATTGAAGGGCCTGGGATCTGATATTGTGGGAAGTCAAAGGAGCTGGGATCAAAACAAAGAATCACTTACCCAGAAAAACTGAGCATCATGTTTCAAGGGAAAATATGGCCGTTCAATGAAATAGAAGACTTTCAAGCATTCTTGATGAAAAAATCAGACGGGGGGGGGGGGGGGGGGGGGGAACCAAGATGGCACAATAGAAACAGGACGATCCCAAGGATCCCGCTTCCACCTCCTCCAATTCATGAAAAAAAAATGATTCTAAACAAACTTTAGAGCTATACAACCCATGAAATGACAGAAGTTAACCTCTTGCTGAACAAAGCCTGGCAGGGTGGCAGGAAGGGGCCAGCACAGTGTTCTGGGAGCCCAGCCCCTATTGAGCCAGAGGTTTTAGCCTCAGGGTGGTCACAACCAGCTGAAGTCTGGAGGGAATTAAGATCATGAGCAGTTGTGATTTCCAGAATTATCAACCCATAGATGCTAAGGACAAAATGAGAGGTCATTTCAATGTAGATTTTGGGAACAGGGTGGTCAGGAGTGCAGTCCAGCCTTTGCCCCCTGGACGGAGAAGTGGCTGAGGCATGGGGGTCATGCAGCTGCTGGTGCCTGGCTGCTTCAGAGATCCTGGCCTACAGATTATAGGGGGACCAAGCAACCAGTCTAAAGGGTAATTGCTCTTGCTTTAACCTTCTTGGATCTGTATCACTGTCTTGGGTGGAGGTCCTGGGTTAGGTGTCCAGTTTGCCAGAGCATGTGGAGACTTCAGATAGGGCACCCAACTAATAGCTCTGGCAGATGAAAAAGCCACAGCGATTTGGGACAAAAGTCCACTCTCTGGTAGCAAAGTTCTACTGTGGCAAAAAGCTGAAAAGTCAAGTATTTGAGTGGCAACATGAGCAAGCAAAGGAAGCAAAGCAAGTGCAGCAATCTGACTTTAAACTCTTATTTTGGGGGACAAAAAGGATCAAAGCATGGAACATGAGGAAGACAGCAAAGTCAGAACTCTTGCACCAAAAGCTTCCCAGAAAAATAAGAGCTGGTTTCAGGCCATAGAGGAACTTAAGAAGGATTTTGAAAATCAAATGAGAGAAGTAGAGGAAAATTTGGGAAGAGAAATGAGAATGATGCAAGAAAATTTTGAAATGAGAGTCAACAACCTCACGGAAGAAAATAACACCTTAAAAATAGGCTAACTCAAATGGCAAAAGAGGTTCAAAAAGGCAATGAGGAGAAAAATACCTTAAAAAGACAAATTTGACACATGGAAAAAGAATCTCAAAAGCTCACTGAAGAGAATCATTCCTACAGAATGAAATTAGAGCAAATGGAAGTTAGTGACTTTATGAGAAATCAAGATACTATTAAACAGATCCAAACAAATGAAAAAAAATAGAAGACAATGTGAAATATCTCACTGGGAAAACCACTGATCTGGAAAATAGATCCTGGAGAGATAATTTCAAAATGATTGGAGTACCTGAAGTACTGATCAAAAAAAGGACTTGTAAATCATTCTGCAAGAAATTATAAAGGAAAATTGCCTTGATGTTTTAGAACCAGAGGGCAAAATAAAGGTGGAAAGAATCCACTGATCACCTCCTGAAAAAGAACTCAAAAAGAAAACTCTTAGGAATAGTAGAGCCAGGATCTGGAGTTCCCAGATCAAGGAGAAAATATTATAAACATTCAGGAAGAAGCAATTTGTATACTGTGGAAACACAATCAGGATAACACAGGATTTGGCAGCTTCTACACTGATGAGGGATCAAAGGACTTGGAATATGATATTCCAGAGGTCAAAGGAGCTGGGATTAAGTGCAAGAATCACCTACCCAGCAAAACTGAGTATCATGTTTCAGGGGAAAATATGATCATTCAATGGAATAGAGCACTTTCAATCATTCATGATCAAAAAACCATAGTTGAATAGAAAAATTAAAATTCTGATACAAGAAGTAATAGAAGCATGAGAAGGTAAACAGGGAAAAGAAATCATAAGGAATTTCTCAAAGTGGAACTATTTACATTCCTACATAGAGAAACTATAATTGTAACTTATGAAACTTTTTTCAATATAAGGATATTTGAAGGGAATAGAAATGCATGTGTGTATACATATACATATATATATACATACATACATATATGTCTACATAAGAGGGTATATGGGTGTATGCATACATATGTGAGTGTGTGTATACATGTGTACAGGTATAAATAGACAGAAGGCGCAGGACCAATTGAATAGCAAGAGATGATACTTAATAGGTGGAATTAGGATGTGAGAGAGGAATATAATGAGGAGATAGGGAGAGACAAAATGGGGTAAATTATCTCATATAGAAGAGGCAAGGAAAAACTGTTACAATGGATGGGAAGGACAGGAAGGCAAAAGGGAATGAGTCAACCTTACTCTCCTTGAATTTGGCTAAGGGAGGGAATGATTTACACACAAAATAGCTTATCTCACCCTACAGAAGAGTAGGGGGGAAAGGTATGTGAGGGGGGATGATGGAAGGAAGGTCAGGCTGGGGGCTGAGGGAAGTTGGAAGCACACACTTTTGAAAAGGGATGGAATCAAAGTAGAGAATAGAAGAAGTGGGGGTGGGATAGGATGTAGGGAAATATAGTCAGTTTTTCACAATATATACAGTATAGGAATGTTTTGCATAGCTACACATGTACAACCTATATTGAATTCCTTATGTTCCCAGTAAGGGAGGGTGACGAGGGAGGAAGGGAAAGAATCTGGAGTTCAAAGTTTTAAAATGAAATGTTAATATATATATATATATATATATATATATAATTATTTTACATGTAACTGGGAAATAAGATATACAGGCACTGCGGAATACAGATTCACCCTGCCCTACTGAAAGTTGGAGGGGGGATGACGAAAGATATGGGAGAGTGCAGATTTGGGGAGGAGATATTCAGTCGTATCACTGTTTTGCGGTTGTGAGTAGGGGAAATATGGGGAGAAAATTTGTAACTCAAAATTTTATGGAAATGAATGACGTAAACTAAAAAGAAACATAAAATTTAATTTAAAAAAAGCCAAGTTGAATAGGAATTGTGGCATTTAAATATAAGAAGCAAGAGAAGCATGAGAAGGTAAACACGGAAAAGAAATCATTAGGAACTTATCAAAGTTGAACTACTTATATGCCTAAATGTAAAAACTATAAGAGTAACTAATGAAATTTTTTCAGTATGAGGATAATTGAAGGAAATATATATATATATATACATATATATATACACATATATAAACAGTGTATGTATGTTTGAATACATACATATGTATGTCTATGTAGGAGAGTATATCTGTGTATGAATACATATGTGAGTATATGTATATGTGTGTGTGTACAGGTATACATAGACAGAGAGCACAGGATAAATTGAATAGAAAGGAATGATTTTTAAAAAGTGAAATTGAGAGGTGAGAGAGGAATATAATGAGGGGATATTGGGAGAGACAGAATTGGTTAAATTATAGAGAAGAGGAAATGGATAACAGTTATAATGGAAGGGAAGAACAGGAAGGCAAAATATAATGGGTCAACCTTACTCTCTTTGAATTTGGCTTAGAGAGGGAATGACATTCACACTAAATAGGGTATCTTGCCCTACAGGAGAGTAGGGGGGAAGGGGATAAAAGGGGGGATGATAGAAGGGAGTTCAGATTGGTGGGGAGGGTTAGAAGCACATATTTTCGAAAAAGGACAGGGTTAAAGTAGAAAATAGAACAAGTGGTGGCGGGAAAGGATGGAGGGAAATATAGTCAGTCTTTCACAATATATCCACTATGGAAATATTTTGAGTAACTACACATGTACAGTATATATTGAATTGTTTATCTTCCCAGTAAGAATGGGTAATGAGGGAGAAAGGGAAAGAATCTGGAATTCAAAGTTTTTAAATCAAATGCTTTTTAATAATAATAACAATTTTTATTATTACCATTGTTACTTATATGCAATTCGGAAATAAGATATACCTGCACTGGAGTATGGTGATTGATCCTGCCCTACCGGAAAGTCGGAGGGGGGATGGGGATGGGGTATATTTTTTAGCATTGATGTTTTGGGGTAGTAGGTAGGGGAATGATGGGGAGAAAATTTGAAACTTAAAATCTTGTGGAAATGAAGGATAAAACTAAAAAAAAAAACATAAAATTTAATTTAAAAAAAAAGGTACATGAAGGAGAGGTATATGAAATAAATTAGAAAGATTTATTGAAGTCATATTCTATCAGGTTTGAAATGACAGTCTGAGGAGTTTCTATTTTGTTTAAATACTCTTGGTAATCATATAAGATTTTTTTTATTTTGTTTTGATTTTAGTGAAGGTAAAGATTTATTTAACTTTTTTTATTTAAAAGCTTCCTTTTTTTGTGAATAGGATGCTTCTTCCAAACATACTTAATCAAATCCCCTTTTTTGGAGATTAATTAATTAAACAATTGATTGATTTTTTTTGTTTTCAACATGAATTTCCATAAGATCTTGAGTCCCAAATTTTCTCCCCATCTGTCCCTCCCCCAACCCAAGATGATGTGCATTCTGATTACCCCTTTCCCCAGTCTTCCCTTCTTTCTATCTCACACTTCCCCCCCTCCCCGCCTTTATCCACTTCCATCTTTGTTTCTCGTATGTAGATTTCTCTACCCCTTTGCAAATATATATTATTTGCCAGGTTATGTAAAAACAATTTTTACTTGTTTTTTTAAAAAAAACTTTGAGTTACAAATTTTTTCCTTTCTTTCCTCCCCATCCAACCTCATTGACAAGTCAAACAAGTCAATATAGGTTATACATATGTAGTTATGCCAAACACATCCATAATAGTAATTTTGTGAAAGATGAACTATATTTTCCTACATCCTATCCCACCTCCAACTTATTCTATTTTCTCCTTTGACACTGGATTTTTTCAAAAATTGTGTTTGCTTCTGACTACCCCCTCCCCCTATCTGCCCCTCCTCTATCATCCCCTCCACACTTTTGTCCTTCTCCCCTTACTTTCCTATAGGGTTAGATATCCAATTGATTGTGTATGTTATTCCCTTCTTAAGCCAAATCTGATGAGAGTAAGTTTCTCTCATTCTGTCTCACTTCCCCACTCTTTCCCTCCATGGTGTAACCTTCTTCTTTCTTATTTTATGTGAGGTAATTTATCCCATTCTTTCTCTCCCTTTCTCTTTCTCCGAATATATTCCTTTCTTTCCCCTTAATTTTATTTTTATATATCATTATTTCATATTCAACTCACCCTGTGACATTTATCTATCTGTCTATCTATCTATCTATCTATCTATCTATCTATCTATCTATCTATCT